>NW_023994620.1:0-272875 GCF_015586225.1 Lucilia sericata
CCTCTCAAGGCGTCATAAAGTACGGGCTCAACCAACTTCGGTTGATCTTGCCCGCAGAGAAACGCAGTGATGAGTCCAAGCGGCCTGAGGATGGTACAGATTAATCTGCACCACTCCGAAGCAGTAACGGACGACTTGCTGCGCTTTATGGAGAAGGAAGTTATCCACGTGGCCTTAATCCAAGAACCCTGGCTTGCAGCCAGTAAAGTTCGAGGCGTCTGGTCACGAAACTATGTGCTCCTCTCTCCAATCCCTGAAGGTAAAATAAGGAGCTGTATTTTGGTCATGAAAGACATTAAAGTTTTCCTTCTATCTAATTACAGTTCTGGTGATTTAACGGTAGTTGCATTAGAGCGACAGGGGCTACCAACTCTAATTATATCATCTGTGTACCTACCGTACGACGAAGACAATCCGCCCTCACGTGCCGTACGCACACTAATAGAATGGTGTGATACAAGGGGCCATGATCTTGTCATAGGATGTGATGCTAATGCCCATCATACTCTGTGGGGGAGCTCGGATATAAATGACAGGGGTGAGTGTTTACTTCAATACCTTCTAACTACTAACCTTAGTGTTTGCAATAGGGGTAATAGACCAACGTTTTTCAATAGGATCAGGGAACAGGTCATTGATATTACTTTGGTAGGGAACACTGACTCAGTCAGAATTCTTGATTGGAGAGTTTCACTCGAGTGCTCATTCTCTGATCATCACAGAATAATCTTTACGATACAGCTTACGATGGCTAGGGAAAACCCCTTTAGAAATCCTAGGAAAACCGACTGGGTCAAATTCGGTAATCTGATTGATACCATACCACCTCCGGAAACGGATGGACTGCATGGTACACAGGACTTGGACGACTCAGTAGATTATCTATCCAGGACTTTAAGGGAAGCCTACTATGCTTCATGTAGGATGCGGCAGGTACCTAGGAAATTCCGGCAACCATGGTGGAATCCTAAACTAATGCAGCTAAGGAAAGAATGTAGGAAACTATTTCATAAAGCGAAGAGGGGTCAGAAACCGTTAAGCTGGGACGACTATCGTCAAAGCTTCAATACTTTCAAGAGGGAAACCAGAAGGGGTAAGAAGGAATCCTGGAAGCGTTTCTGGGAGGAGCTTGAGAGTACCACGGAGGCATCACGTCTACGTAAGGTGCTATCCAAAGACCCCGGTACGCCTGGATTCCTGATGAAACCGGATGGTAACTTTACTGAAAGTAGCACCGAAACTCTGGAACTACTTATGGAGACACACTTTCCGGGTTGCAGAGATGATGAAAATGAAGGCTCCACTTTGGAGCACCTCGCAGCTTCTCGAATCCACATAAGTGAATTAGTCAGTTCCATTGTTAGTATGGAGAAAATTTCTTGGGCGGTGTCATCCTTCATCTTTCCTATAAACCCCAGGGCCAGATGGCATATTCCCAGCACTACTCCAAAAATCGATCACCACTATCATGCCATGGCTAATTATGATATTTAGGAGCAGCCTGGAAACAGGATACATTCCTAAAGTATGGAGAGAGGTTACAGTGGTATTTATCCCCAAAGCGGGAAAAGTAAACCATAGTACCGCCAAAGACTATAGGCCGATCAGTCTGTCATCGTTTTTATTGAAAACATTGGAAAGATTGGTCGACATCCATGTCAGGAACATTATCTCTCCTGATAACTTCTGTAGAGCACAACACGCATACCTGAAAGGAAGGTCGGTGGAGACAGCCTTACATGACGTTGTCGGAACCGTAGAGAAGGCACTTGACATAAAGGAATATGTTATGGCATCTTTCTTGGACGTTGAAGGTGCGTTTAACAACGTGAACATATCCGCAATAGTCGATGCACTGGGTGACCTAGGTGTCGATCAGCGGATAAAAAACTGGACAGAAAACATGCTTAAGAGTAGGGCCATTAACTCTAATATGGGTATTGGCAAGACAAGGAAAGTCGTGACAAGGGGCACACCACAAGGTGGTGTTATCTCTCCACTCCTGTGGAATCTTGTCGTGAATAAAATCCTTTCAGACTCAGTAGGATGGGCTTCAAAGTAGTCGCATATGCTGACGACGTCGTGCTCCTTATTCAAGGGAAGTTTCTTCCCACAATAAGTGAACTCATGGAATCAGCCCTCAGCGTTCTACTATCATGGGCCAAGGAAAACGGTCTGGGTGTCAACCCGGCCAAAACTGAACTGGTTCTTTTCACCAAGAGGTACAAAATTCCAGAATTCAGACCTCCGCGTTTGGATGGTACCATTTTGAACACCTCAAGCGAAGCCAAATATCTTGGCGTAATCCTAGACTCTAAACTCACGTGGAAACGTAATGCTGAGAGTCGAATGAAGAAGGCATTATGTGCCTTCTATATATGTAAGAAAACCTTTGGGAAAAGATGGGGTCTTAAACCATACATTGTGCATTGGATGTACATCGCGGTCATAAGACCTATCTTGACCTACGGAGCTCTTGTTTGGTGGAGAGCGGTGGATACCAAGACTTATCTCTCTATTCTGAACAAGGTACAAAGATTGGCATGTCTTGCAATCACTGGCTGTTTGAGTTCCACCCCTCAGGCTAGTCTAGAGACGATGCTGAACATAACTCCCCTTGATATATACATCAAATGCATTTCTGCTAAATCTGCTCTACGACTTAAAGAGTCGAACGGTCATGGCACCATCCTACAAAAGATAGGCAGGCCTATCATGGGGCAGGAAACAGATTACATTCTATCTACACTGAATTTTAATAGGTCATTCAAGACCAAAATACCGACAAGGGATGATTGGGCCGCGAATACTGTTCTAAGGGATGACGTGATCTCAATCTACACAGATGGCTCAAAGACAGAAAGAGGCACGGGATCGGGAATCTTCTCCGATAAACTAAATCTTCTACTGTCTCTTCGACTACCTGACACCTGCACGGTCCTTCAGGCAGAGATATATGCCATCTATACTGCCGCGAGAAGAATCCGGGAGCTAAATCTCGAAAATTCGACTATACATATATACTTGGACAGCCTTGCATCAATCAAGGCTCTTAACTCCAATGTCATTAAGTCGGAATGTCTTCTCAATTGCATTCAATCGTTGGCACAACTGACACAACATCACGTTGAGTTGATATGGGTTCCAGGACATGAGGGCATCCGGGGAAATGAAATATCTGATGAATGCGCAACCAAAGGGTCGTCCCTGGACTTAACCCTTGCGCAAAAGAATATTCACGCTCCCCTGACGACCCTATCAAAACTGATAGATGAATGGGCTCTGAGTGAGACGGAACTCAGGTGGTCAAATCTCACCACTTGTAGAATATCGAGACTGCTCTGGCCCACTCTGACAACGGACAGGACTAAGACCCTCTTATCTCTTGGTAAGAACTCGATTAGGCTTCTAACTGGTATAATTACTGGGCACTGTATGATTGGACATATGTCAGAACGTATGGGCTACCCAAATCATAGCTACTGTAGAAGCTGCTTGGACGAAGAGGAAGTGGAATCGGTACAACACTTTCTATGTGACTGTCCAGCCTTACAAGAGCACAGACTACTCTATCTGGGTAGAGCTCTTTTTCATGATCTAGACTGTCTCAGAGATGCGTCACTGATAAACATGATTGGTTTTATTAAAAGCACCGGCTGGTTTACATGGAGACCGAACGAACCAAGTAGTCAACGAAATTAGGGAGGGTAACCATTCTCTCATCGCTAGGGAATGGTAATTCTAAGGGTATCACAATGGGCTTGCTAGCGAGCAACCCACGTAACCTAACCTAACCTAAACCTAGAAACATGAAATTAAGCATGTGGAGACCGGAGTTTAAGCGATTCTATAAAAGGGGACCATTTGGTAATTTTTCATTCTTCAACTGGTACTTTTTGAGTTTTCTATTATAATGAACCTGAAACATAAAACTAAGCAATCAGGGACTTGAGTGAGTGATTTAAACTGGAGTATTTTCTGGCACTTTTTTGTTCTTTAACTGATATTTTTTGAATATTCTATAATATTGAACTTAGGAACATGAAATTAAATAATGTTTTGTAATTTTTTTTTTTACTATTCTTACTTCAACTGGCACTTTTTGAGTTTTCTAAAATTAAACACAATTTTTTATAATATAAAAATCTGTATGTTAGAAATTCCTGGTTGAAAATTCCACATGCATCATCCTTATTTAATGAAAATCCATAAAAAGGCACTGTCTGGTACTTTTTCGTTCTTCAACTCTTTTTTTCAGTTGTCTGTGTTATTGACACTAGAATCATAAAATCAAATTTATAGATTTCTCTAAAAGGGGACTTTTTGATATTACAGATATGTATATGTATATATATTTACAATAAAAATATATGTATATTTTAGTACATTTCGATGAGGGTATCGAAGTACACTGTTTGTTTTTTCCTTTAAAAACAACATTTTTTTCAGAATAAAGATTAATTGATTAATTTTGGCACAACCGATGCACGTTTTAAATTAACAAATAAAAAATAGGAAACTCATTCCCGATAGCCGTATATTTTTCATCAAGAACACGCCCATTTGTGATCGATCAGCCGCACTCTTCGTATGTGGAACAAACTTCCTGCTGAAGTATTCCCCGCCACTTTCAATGTGAAAAGGTTTAAATCAAATGTAAACAAACTCTATTCTCCCTCCCACAACCTATTTTCCTAGTTCCAGCACAATGCACTGCATGATTGCATGATTAGGGGTCATCCCCTGAGTACTGGTCCAAGAAAAAAGAAAAATCAGCAGCCTTGATGACTTCGCCTTACTTAACAGAACAGATAGATTGATTTTTTTTTCAATAATTATAAAAATTTATTTTTGCAGAAATCTTGTGAAATACTGCAAAGTACTTACCTATTGTTAATAATATGGAAAATAATAAGCAACCGTAAAAATATGTATGTAACTTCGAATAAACAAAATGCTTTACTGTTTTGTTGCGAATTTATTTATATTACTAATTCTAAATAAAATGATTAAATAGCAACCAAAGAAGGTAAAATAAAAGAAAATAGAATTCCTGAAAAAATACCCGTTATTAACATAGCAGCAGCAAACATCCCTGCTGTAATTTGATATTTTGGTAATACCATCTGTGGAGCATACATCATTCCCAAAGAGCTAAAATTATATTACAATTATAACTGGTAATTAATTCTTTTAAAAAAATTACCTTAAATATCCAGAGCTGAAGGACATAATGATAGCTATTAGCCAGTAAGCCCAGTCGTTAGTAATAATCACGGGAAGCGATCTTATTGTACTTTTCGGTATATAATTGCAGAACAAAAACAAAGGTAGAAACACAGCACGCAGTATGACAGGTATACATAACAAATTTGCTTTGGGCCATTGATACCAAGATGTCATTAAACTTCCTAACATAGCAAATAAATTGAATGTTAAGAAACAGGTAATGGATGTAAAACGTTCCTTTGAAATGAAAAAATCGTCGGAATAGGGTTTGATATCTGAAAAAATTAACTATTAGTTTAATGTATAAAGAAGTTTGAAGTCGTGAAAGAGGTTTATAAACTTTTAAAATTTCATTTGAAAAATTTAAATGTATCAGTGTTATCTACCTAGGGATATAATAAAATTAGTCGTTTTTATCGGTTATATACGCAAACAAAACCAAATGATTTGTTTGGCAAATTTAAATTGAAAAATAAATTAAAAAGAAAATTATTTTTTTTTCAATTTGTTTTGAAAAAACTTTTTTGAATGAAAATTGTATTTAAGTTATGAAACAAAGAATAAACAAGAAGTGAAACGCTGTCATTTTTTTACAACAATAACATTACGCTCTTCTCACAGACGAGTGCTGTGTAAATCCAACACATATGTAATAATTTTATTCTCTCTCCAATCTTCAAAACTTTTTCGCGAAAATTTGAGGATAATAGCACTTTGAAATATTTTTATCACTTAACATTATATTTTATATTTTTTTTGCACAATTTAAACACATTTAATAGCCCGAAAATAATATATTTTTTACAAACGAAAAAAAAAATATTTTTTATTTTTTGACATTGAATTTTTGTTGGTTGAAATTAAAACTAAGAAAAACAATGTTGTAAATTTTCGTATGGTAAACGAAAAAGATATTTCAAATAAATAATTTATTTTTTCAATATTATAGATTAAAAAACAAATAGACGTGTTTATAAAATGTTTGTAGATAAAATATGTGCAAAATATCTTAAGAAACCTTTCAAAGTATAAATTGAAATGTAAAATTTTTTTTTCAATATTTTTCAATACGATTTTTTGCAACTATGTTGACTTGAGAATTCTACTAATACATTCTTAGAGTTAGGTACCGGATGACAGTAGACTTAGGTACTTTTGACAACAGTTTCATTTCTTATTTATTCTTTGTTATGAAATAAAACGTAATATATAATGGATATTGGACGACACATGGTCTCCAATAATTAAAGACATGTTAATAAACTTTTATTTAAAATTTCATGTGAACTTACTAGAGTCTATATTATTTCATACAATTGAAAAAATGTTGCTGAAATGTTGTTAGAAACATTTCACATGTTTTTCAACAATACAAACAAAGTACTAAATCAGCAACATTTTTCCATAAAATTTTTTTGTATGAAGTTTTTAAAAATTTCACGTGAAATTTTGAACAGAATACCAAGCTTGAGAATTAAGCATTTTGTAATCAACATAATTGACAATATAATTGGGTTGAGAATAAAATTGTTTTTTAATCCGCTGAACATACATACATATTTCAAATCTGACTTTAATATATAATTATACAAAAAATTAAAATTTTGTATATGAAATTTAAAAAAAATTACATTTTTATATAAGTTTTTGTAAGAATAGTTTTCTGTTACTATTTCTGAAAGGATCAAATAAAACATACGATTTGGTACTAAAATTTAAAATTTTTTGAAACCGGTAAAACGAGACTCAGAAATCGGATTAACAGAAAATCGACGTTTTCACAAATCGGTTCACGATAAACCGAAATTTGCAATAAAAACCGTTTTTTCCCAGTACATATGAGTTTGTTATTCCTTGTTTAACATTGAGAAATATTAATCTGAGACCAAATAATGTACATTTACATTATTGATTTTTGATTGATTAGAGATAATACATCTCATTTCAAAATTTTACCCGTCTACGCCAAAAAAGGGTCAGATGTCCGCAATGCGAGGCATTTCTACGTTTGTATTCTGATCACAAAAAACTTACACATATAGAATATACTCATCGATTACTATATCAATTGTATCTTATAGCTTAGGAGATATTCGCATTTGAAGATTAAATTTTCAACGGTTTTACTGACCTTATTGCAGTTTTGTATATCATCATATATATCTGTTTTTATACCCACCACCAAAGAGGATGGTGGGTATCCGTTTGTAACACATCGAAATATTTGTCATAGACCCACAAAAGTATATACATTTTGGGTTCTTATTAAATTCTATGACGATCTAGCCATGTCCGTTCGTCTGTTTGTTGAAAACACGATAGAGTCCGAAAGGAATAAATATTCTCTACAGGAAAGGTTTGTTTGGTATTGAAAATGGTTAATATAGGTCTACGTTTTCGGATACCCCCCATATAAGTGGACCCTCAAAAACAGCTTTAACGGGCATATCTGCTTATAAGTTTCATGTGAGCTTGAAAATGCGAGTATAGCGATGAAATTTGATATAAGGAAGTCTCTTATGAGCGAAAGCCTCTCTACCAAATTTTATGTGGATCGGTTCATATTGACCCTACCCTCCATATAAAGCTGGAGGTCCACACTACGCGTCTTCGCACCAAAGCATTTCGTGCTTTTCATACCTTCTTTGCATCCTACGCATCAAGTTACATGCTACGCTTCTTAAGCGTAAATTTTTTACTTTATTTACAAAGAACTTCGTGTTTTTTTAAGTTTTTTATTTATATTTTCACAATTTAACTCGTTTTAGTTCATTAAAATTGATAAATGCACATTAAAAATAGAATATAAATTGTCAAAATCAGCTGACATATTCGTGCGCCGCTTATGACGCTTACAAAAGTAGAAAGTAGATCTACTTTAAGTATTCTACGCGTCAAGGCATCCTACGCATTTGTGCTTGTAACTTGTAGCACACAACAACATTGATACAACTTTTTTGACAGCCGCGAAGAAGCGTAGAATGCGTGGTGTGAACCTCCAGCTTAAGGTCGTCTTCAGAAAATGACTTCAACGCTTATTACTGGCTTAAAAATACGAGTATAGCAATGAAATTTGACGTAAGTAAGTTTAATACAAGCCAAAACCCCTCTACCAAATTTTATGTGGATGGGTCCATAATTGACACTACTCCTCATATAAGGTCCCCTTCAGAAAATAACTTTAACTCTCATTACAGGCTTACAAATACGAGTATAGCGATGAAATTTTAAATAAGAAAGTCTTTGACGAGCCAAAACCTCTCTACAAAATTGTATATGGATCGGTATATAATTCACCCTTCCCCCTATAATTACTAGTATAGAGATGAAATTCGACATAAATAAGTTTCTTACGAGCCAAAACCTTTTTACTGACTTTTATGAGATTCGGCATATAATTGATCCCCATATAAGCTCCCCTTCAGAAAATGACTTTAAGAGCTCATTACTGGCTTAGAAATACGACTAAAGCAATGAAATTCGACACACATAAGTTTTATACGAGTTAAAATCCTTCTAACACTAATTACTGGCATTAAATGCGATTACAGCGATGGTATTCGATGTAAACAAGTTTTATATGAACCTAAATCGGTCTAAAAAATTTTATATAAAACGATCAATAATTCACCCTACCTCTCATATAAGGTCGTCTTCAGTTAATTTGATGAGTAATATCACTCTGATGTTTATAGAGGAGCATTCCTTTTACGGCATGCGGTTTGATGGTGGGTACAGGAGATTCGGCGATTTTTTGCTATATAATTTATGTGGGATTATATTATTCCGATGTTTGATGACATAAATTAAACACAATTTGTTTTAATTTAATAGGTTTATTATAAAATATTTACTTAAGTCTAGGGGTTTTATATTTAATAATTAAATATAATATTAACTTTAAATATTTTCACAGTCAAATTAAATACACAATATACAATTAATTCACTTCACAACTTTTAACCACTTTTAATATAAAATCAACTCCACAACTTATATCAACTTTTAACTTCGAGTCTATAACTTTACTTTTCGGCGGCTGCTGGCCTACCCTATTATAGACGAAAACGTCCGTCTATCGAAAGCTACTCGTCCGTTTTTTATGGTCTCGTCAAGCTCTCTTATTTCTAGAACGATCTATTGTCATATAATTTATATTGTCGTCTTATTCTCTCTTACAGTCCTAAATGTAACGGTCGTTTCATACAAGTTAACCTTCTTCATTGCCAACTTTGTCAATTTCACGAAGATAGTATTTTCCTCTTTGATCTCTGTTATCGTCATATTGGGTACGCTTTATAGAAACAGGATTTTTGATTTCACATTTCCCTTTGATTCTGCGGTTTTCTCTCAGGTGCATCCCGGCGTTAATCTCTTCATCCGCTCTAGTTTCACCAATATTATAAAAATTTTTGCGTCGAATTTTGCATCCGGTTCTTTTAGCCGATTGATGTCAGCATTCTTTCCTTTAGTTTACCATTTACCGACGCAACACTATTCGTCTGATCCGCCATAATATAATTCATTCTTTTTCGTACGTCAGTTGGGTTTTCAACTTTGGTATAGTCAACTTCAATTATTCCACTTTCAATTTCATCTGTGGCCTTAGGAATCAACCTTACTCCTTTCTCAGATATTAAGAAATCTACATACTGCAGTAGGTTAGTGCCTAAAACAGCTGGATACCCTATATCCTCAGATTTCACAACGTAAAATTGCATTTTCAACGGAATATTATCAATATAAACTGTTGCATCAAAGTAACCTTCAGAATAAAATACTCCTAGACCAGCACCTTTCAATTTTCGACGTTCGACATTACAGTCTGCCGCACGATGGCCGAAATCGTTACATCGGAAACACTTGAATTGCCTTTGATCGCAGTTCTTTGCCATGTGATCGGAACTTCCACATTAAAAACAATTTCTACTTCCACCACCCTTTTCCTTCTTAACATTAACTTCCGGGGATATGTTCTTGTTATTATCCTTATTCGACGAGTTACGCACCTTTTCATAGATCTTAATCTGCTCAACCGTCTTTGCCTGATATAAAATGCTTTTATTGAATCGCGAATCAGGTATGCCTTCAACAAATTAGTCTAATTTCCATCAGAGCATATAAATACTCACGAAGGCTTTCATTCTGACCCTTACGACGATTTCTCAAAACTCGGTGGATTTCTGATGCCGATAATAGTTCGCCAAACTCTTCAATGCCTTTTTTAATTATCCCCAATCTTTCAAACTGAACTGACTTCGAACGAACATTTTAGCTGCTTCTCTTAACAACTGTTTCCCATAGACAAATTTTTGTATTTCGTTCCATCCAACTGTCTCGGCATTCTCTTCAAAATCCTGTACCCAATTACAAACTAAAGCCATAGCAGATGCCTTTTAAGGTGAAAACGGAACTACATTGACGAGCTTCCGGATATAACCTAACACCTATATCCTGGTATTCAGAATTTACCGATTCCGAACCGTCCCCATCGATTTGATGACCGAAGTGTTGGAGGAGCCTGTCACGTAAAACTGTATTCCAACCTGTCGCGTCCAACCCTAACTCACGCAACTTATTGCACAATGCCTCGCAGTTCAATAACATAATACTGTCCACGTCCATTTTTCTAAATACCCAGCAACAACTTTACAACTTCACAAATTTCCAAAAAAAATATAAGAAAAATAAATTATTACAAAAATACTATACAGAAGTTTCCATCTTAGATATTCTAGAAGTTTCTCAATAAAATGAAACTTTTAACAATTTATCCATGACATAAATAATGACTGTAGAATTTAACAGAAACTGTTATAGAACTTTAACATTAACATCCACAAAACTTCATAAATTACACTTGAGCATTTTTATACATACATACACAACACAGGAATTTTAACAAACTACTTTACATGATCTTAAAATTCAACTTAAAAATTCTGTTAAATAAAAACTTGAATGCTTTTCAACTTT
Source organism: Lucilia sericata (assembly GCF_015586225.1). NCBI lineage: Eukaryota > Metazoa > Arthropoda > Insecta > Diptera > Calliphoridae > Lucilia > Lucilia sericata. The sequence goes on from NW_023994620.1 coordinate 11,206, forward strand.
TACCAACTTAACATACATACATTCAAAAATGTAAAAGTATTAACAATATTATATGCTACTTATCCTCTGTTAAATAAAAGCTCGATCTACATTCTCCACTTTTAACAGCAGCTGCTCACTCGTCTGTTTTGCTTAGTGGCAAAGCTTTCGAATCAGCAAACATCCACATGTAAATATTTGTCTTTTGTCGTCACTTGGGATCACTATTGTCTATTTACCACAACTTGTCAGCACAGCTTTCACTCGTTGCTTTCATAAACCAATGCAAAAAGCTTTACTCGCTATGTTTATAACATATAAATAAGTTGATTTCTGCTCGTAAAATTTAAACTTAACCGTCACTCTCAGCAACCAAACACTTGTTTGTACTCGTTAAAATTTTTTTCTTTTCAGTTTTTATAAAACTTTCCAGAAAGATGCTTTTCACTGCACTTTGTGTTCCTTGTTTTTTCTTCACTTTTGTAAAAAATAAATAAAGATTCTCTCTCTGTTTTTGCTGTCTTTTCTTTTCTTCACTAGAAGTTCTCTATTGCTTTTAAGGTGTTTGTTCATGTGTGTTTCATAAACATTAATGTTTTTTATTTACACTTTTACACTCTTTAAAATATCAGTTCAACAACAACATGTCAACTTTCAAATCAACTTAAAAATGTTCAAACATTAACACGGTTCAACTTTTCAACTACTTAACACTTCAAAATTGTCAACAGTTAATTTAGTTATTATTTTCAACACTTTTCCTTTTTCTATTGGTACATCCCGGACGAGTCCCCAATTTGTGGGATTATATTATCCCCATGTTTGATGACATCAATTAAACAAAATTTGTTTTAATTTAATAGGCTTATTATAAAATATTTACTTAAGTCTAGGGGTTTTATATTAAATAATTAAATATAATATTAACTTTAAATATTTCACAGTCAAATTAAATACACAAAATACAATTAATTCACTTCACAACTTTTAACCACTTTTAATACAAAATCAACTTCACAACTTATATTAACTTTCAACTTTGAGTCTACAACTTTACTTTTCGGCGGCTGCTGGACAACTCTACCCTATTATAGACGAAAACGTCCTTCTATCGAAAGCTACTCGTCCGTTTTCTAGAACGATCTCTTGTCATATAATTTATATTGTCGTCATATTCTCTCTTACAGTCCTAAATGTAACGGTCGTTTCATACAAGTTAAATATCATTTAACCCATAATGGGGTCTGTCGTGAGGCCCAAATCCCACATTTACACTTTTTTTAAAGCTAACTTTACTTTATTCTAAATCTAAATATTTTAATTTTTTTAGGTATTTTTTAAATATTAATACCCAGGGGCCAAGTGATTGCTAAAAACGCCTATTTTTATCTTAAATTCAACTTTAGGGCAAAAATTCTTAAATCGCATAGTGGATATCAAATTATAGTAAACCATTTTAGATGGGTCAATATGTTCTTGATTACCTTACATTATTATTAAAAAAGTTAACCATACATTTTCGCAAAAAGATATTCATAAAAAGAAATTTTATTTAAATTTTAGAATTTTTGTTGTCGCAAAAATTCAACAAAAAATATTTTTACACATTTTGTAAAAAAGTCCTTCATAAATTTTCCAATTCATAAAAAATAATGAATTTCTGAAAAGTAGACTTAATTTCTAATCCATCTACCCAGCAAAAAAAAAGAGCTTCCAAAGAAGCGAAAAAGAAGCAGAATTTACTCCATGGAAGTACTGACCTGAAGAAGTAATGGTTTTTAACCAGAGTTTAAATATTAGTAGATGCTTTTATATTTTTATTTTTGACTTTGCAATAAATATGCATTTACCTCATATTTAAAAATATGCATATTTAAAAAATGGTTCTGTTCAAAATATTTCTAGTATTTTTGCTACAAATATTTAGCCATACAAACTATTGCATATTACAGCTTACAGACAAATATAAAATGTTTTCACATACAATATATTACGCAGCAACTCGCTAACATATTTATAATACCCACATATATTTCATATGGCTTGCCTATAATATTAAAATATTTTCCTACACAAATTATTCGAAGTCAACAATATTGAAGCCATGCAAGCAGTAATATACGAACATGAAATGTACGCAAGCAGAGCATATACAGTGAATCAATTAAGTAATTTGCCTATGTAAAATTTTATAAATTTTAAGAAAAAAACTTTATCTGAACAATTATTTTTAGCAAGATAAAGCAATTTGTTTGTTGTACTTATTAAAGAATATCTTATATTTTAATTTTCTACCATAAAAAGTAAAATCGTGATATTAGTTAACGAGATTTTTGATAAAATGTGAACGTATTGTTAATTTTTAAGGTCAATAAAGTATTTTGCTTTTTTAGGTTTTTTGTTCATTTTTTTAATATTGCTGTATTATTTTATAAAATTTAATATTTTTATTACTCCTATGTATTAGAATAAAATTTTAGTAGTGGAACGACTAAGTTTGGACATTTCTTAACCGATTTATTATCCTATATACCTATAAGAATTTTTCAATATTTGACTTAACATGAAATCTATCGTTTCTTTGATTTAATTTCGAAAATAATAAGTAATTTTGAATTGGATACATGATATATTAGGAAATCAATGGATTTGGACCTAGAAAAAAATTTTAGTGGGGTATAAATCTATAGATTATAACAAATATAATCTGGGTTTTTGGTCATTTTGTATTGGTAAATAAAAACTACATTACGGAAACCCCATCTATTTGGGGAGTACTGTGTGAATTTCATTTAGAATTGTATAATATTGATTCTTATTCAATAAAGCTAACACTAAGTACCATCCTAGCCACTCTATGTATGGGGATATCACCGTTTACCACTATAGAACTATTACATGCTAGAATCTTGATATTCTATCTCAGATTTTGAATGTATTATTTTATGAATAAAATACAGTAGGCGTAGTTGGATTTGGATAGTTATTCTTGATTTGGGTTCTAACTATATATAAGTGTATGTATTAGCTGAAAAATATTGCTTTTGTGGATCTTAGGTGATGAGAACAGTCTCTATTTGTAAATATCTAAATTAAGTATTTTTCCCGTACCACACGATAGGTCACTTTATATTGTTTCCAAGCAACCTATGGTCTGTTTAGAGGTCTAAATTTAAACATAGTATTCTTTTAAGTTCGTATATGGACTTTGGAGAAGAAAAATGAGGACTTCAGTGGTTTTTGCTTGGATACAAGTCGCTCTCCTTTGGCAGTTAAAGATTTTGAAAGACAACTCAGTGCGTTTTTTTAATAATTCTTTGTGTTATTTCATCAATTTCTATATTTTATATTTTTTAATGATTGATTAAACATCTCATAATTGAATTTCATTGATTTATACTTGTTCTAAAAATATAAACTAATTTTTTATATTGGAATTGCCTCGGTATTTCCCTTTAAACATTTTTGACGCAAATAACAACACAGTTTCACACAATAAGGATATGATTTTTGAAAATTACAATTGAAAAATACTTAACACGTGTCCTTTTAACAATAAAACAATAAATTCCAAAAAGCAATTAAAAAATAATTTGAAAAACCCAACGAAATTAACTGGAAATTTCAATATGCAAAATACTTTATTGACGTGCAAATTCTGATGAAAAATAATAAAATGCAACAACAAATGCACCAAAATTATTATTTTAATATTTTTTCTTGGTTTTCCCATTCTACATAATCTCTATTTTCAATTGGAAAACATAATTTTACTTTTTACCTGTTTTTTTGAATTTTATTTATGAACAAAAAACAAAATTCTCTTAAAAAAAGGTAGGCAAAAAACTTAGTTGATTCACTGTATGTGCCGACGAAAACACGAAACAAAACGATAGTCGCGACTATCAGGTTACAATATTTTTACTATCAAACTTAAATATTATTTACTATAGGAAATGACTTATGGTCTAAAATTTAACATTTCATGTTGAACTTGAAAAATTATAAAATGTGAAAAATGTATGCAAGATATAACCAAATTTTATTTAGAAAATAATTGAAAACGTTTATATCTATGTATGTTTTATGTATATTATGGGAAAAATGTATGCATAAAATAACCAAATTTTAATTAGAAAATTTTTGAATTGAATTATTGAATGTATGTATTTATTAAATTTATGTTTAATTTTTATGTGGAGTATTAAAATGTATGTATTTGTATTGATTGTAATATAATTAGAAAAAAATTATATAAATACTTAGAGAATCATATGAATGTAAAAATATATTCAAATATGCAACACCATTTATATCTGGTTTTGTATATACATATGTATGTATGTAAGTATGTGTGAAACAATAACAAAAAACACATTCGTCATAAAAATGACCTGTAACAGCACTTTTCTTTCCTACTTTTCACGCACATTCCATAACGGTGGATTACGATAGGTCATTTTTTGCTTTACCTTTAAATTGGTGGAGGGAAGAAGATATGTACGTGTGATGCAAAAATACATTCGTCATAAAAATGACCTGTAGTAGAACTTATCTTTCCTACTTTATCATTTTACGCACATTCCTTAAAGATGGTTTACGCAAGATCCTTTTTTTTTTGCTTTACTTGAATTTGTGGTGGAGAGAAGAGGAAAGAAATATCATTATTATTTAGTCTCTCTCATGCAAATTCAAAAGGTTGGCAATGGCATATGCAAATTTATTAACACCTATATATTTTTTTCTTCGCGCCTGTTCATTCATTATTGTAAGATAATTGAGAGTATGTAATAATAATTTATAGAAATGTGACATATGTATATGTACATGCATATGAAAAACATACATGCATATGTATGTAATACACTCATACATTTTTGTTGTTTTAACCTTTCACAATGTAAAATTACAAAAACAACTTTTTATGTTTTTATGTCCCCTCTTAATTTTTTGCCATCCTGTTACAAATTTCTAAAATACCTATAATTTCCTTCATTATTGATCATTTCATAGACACTACTAATGCATTACTACCTGTTTACAAACTTATTGTTAGTGTTTCTTCTTTATATTCATATCATCCTGTTACAAACAATATGTTTAAATATAGCCTGTAAAAACAATTTTTTACATACATATATACATATTTGAATACGCCTGTCCCTCGATTTGCACGATAGATTCGTTCCCGAAAAAATCGTATAAAACGAATTCAAAAAAATTTGTATGGAAAATCGTGTAAATCGAAAAAATTACAAAAACTGGTATATATAGTATTTTTAATATACTTTTATTTGTTTTAATGTGAATAACATAACAAAGCAAACAAAAATAAACAATTCCATTTTATTTCACAACCAAAATAGTTATAAAATTCATAAAACTTAAAAATTAAATGCAATACAAATTGGAAAAAACCAAAAATATACATACAAAAATATTATGAGCAAAAAAACAATACATAAGCCGTTAAGCAAAAAATAAGTTATATTCAACCAATTTCAGTATATGTACCTACATAATCGAGGAATCCCCTTTTAAATATCGTTGATTATTATCGTTATTTAAAAAAAAACTGTTAAATAACCTGTACAATTTTAGTATTTATATTGTTTAAGTACACAAACGGGAAATTCCCTTTCTAATGCTATTATTAATGTTGCCAGAATAATATTTATTATCTGTATTTTTAATAAAACAGTTAAATATCAGTAAATAAATGTTGTTTTAGTTATTTATTTACAATAAATTGTGTCGAAAGCTTTTTTTCATTTAAATACAAAAATCGTGCAAAACGAGATATTTTTCATCCCTCGATTTACACGAGAAATAAAAAAATCGTGTTAAATCGAAATCGTGCAAAACGAGGGATAGGTGTATATTTTTACATTCATATGATCCTCTAAGTATTTATATAATTTTTTTCTAATTATATTACAATCAATACAAATACATACATTTTAATACTCCACATAAAAATTAAACATAAATTTAATAAATACATACATTCAATAATTCAATTCAAAAATTTTCTAATTAAAATTTGGTTATTTTATGCATACATTTTTCCCATAATATACATAAAACATACATAGATATAAACGTTTTCAATTATTTTCTAAATAAAATTTGGTTATATCTTGCATACATTTTTCACATTTTATAATTTTTCAAGTTCAACATGAAATGTTAAATTTTAGACCATAAGTCATTTCCTATAGTAAATAATATTTAAGTTTGATAGTAAAAATATTGTAACCTGATAGTCGCGACTATCGTTTTGTTATATTTTTAGCAAAAATACTAGAAATATTTCGAATGGGAGCAATTAAATATATTATATTCATAAAATATATTTATATTTTAATATTACATACGTATGCATAGGAGAAAATATGCATTTTGGTTACTAATATATTAGTAATTTTAATCACTGTTTTTAACACAATCTTGTCATAAGAGAAATGTCATTTTATTTGATTCCAAATTCACTACTTCTGAAGTCATTTTTATGTATTATGTATGTATGTATGTATGTATGTATGTATGTATGTATGTATGTATGTATGTATGTATGTATGTATGTATGTATGTATGTATGTATGTATGTATGTATGTATGTATGTATGTATGTATGTAGTATGTATGTATGTATGTATGTATGTATGTATGTATGTATGTATGTATGTATGTATGTATGTATGTATGTATGTATGTATGTATGTATGTATGTATGTAGTATGTATGTATGTATGTATGTATGTATGTATGTATGTATGTATGTATGTATGTATGTATGTATGTATGTATGTCTGTATGTATGTATGTATGTATGTATGTATGTATGTATGTATGTATGTATGTAATTATGTATGTATGTATGTATGTATGTATGTATGTATGTATGTATTAGTATTAACATAATTGTATGGTACACCCTTTATTTGTTATTTATTTACTTGCTATTCCCTGTTCCCTTTTGTACTGAAAAAACTTCTTATTTGCATATCTAAATCTTGTAAGATCATTCTAGTTTCATCAGTACAAGTGAATGCATTAAAACGTAAAGTAAAAAGAACATATTGCAAAACAATAACAAATATTCTGTGACTTATAAAACAAAAACAATTGTGACCCTTTTTAACAAAATAAAAGCATTAAAACAAACAAAACAAGTAAGAAATTATAGTCGGGCGAGGCCGACCATATAATACCCTACACCTTTGACAAAAATATAATGTGATTTAGTTGCCATAATAAAGCATTTAAGTTGAATTGTACCTTGCCTTAGATATACATACTTAAGCCGTTTATTGTTGAATAAAATTGTGGACATTTAAGTGAAATTTTGATGGGGGCTTTTCATAGGGGCTAGGGTCATATGAGAACCTATTATTATGGAATTCGTGGGGGTCATCAAGTCTTGTATACAACTTGGTTATTGCAGCTTTTTGTCGAGATATGAGTATATTAAACACAATTATGAACTTAAAAGCCCTATTCGGCGGGTTCAGTTGTAAGGGGGCTAGGTGAAATAATGGACCGATGTAAACCATTTTCAACAGGCTTCATCTACGGTACCATAAGAGATCATGTGCCAAATTTCATTGAATTATCTCCGAAATTGCGACCTGTAGTTTGATTACAAGTTTTAAAAGCCCTATTCGAGGGGTTCAGTTGTATGGGGGTTAGGTGAAATAATGGACCGATGTAAAACATTTTCAATAGGCTTCGTCTACGGTACCATAAAAGATCATATGCCAAATTTCATTGAATTATCTCTAAAATTACGACCTGTAGTTTGATTACAAGTTTTAAAAGCCCTATTCGGGGGTTCAGATGTATGGGGGCTAGGTGAAATAATGGACCGATGTAAACCATTTTCAACAGGCTTCATCTACGGTACCATAAAAGATCATGTGCCAATTTTCATTGAATTATCTTCAAAATTGCGACCTGTAGTTTGATTACAAGTTTTAAAAGCCCTATTCGGGGGTTCAGTTGTATGGGGGCTAGGTGAAATAATGGACCGATGTTAACCATTTTCAATAGGCTTCGTCTACGGTACCATAAAAGATCATGTGCTAAATTTCATTGAATTATCTCCGAAATTGCGACCTGTAGTTTGATTACAAGTTTTAAAAGCCCTATTCGAGGGGTTCAGTTGTATGGGGGCTAGGTGAAATAATGGACCGATCTTAACCATTTTCAATAGGCTTCGTCCCTGGGACAATAGAAGATCACATACCAAATTTCATTGAATTATCTTCAAAATTGCGACCTGTAGTTTGATTACAAGGTTTACATGGACGGACGGACGGACAGACGGACGGACATAGCTAAATCGACTCAGAAAATGATTCTGAGCCGATTGGTATACTTTAAGGTGGGTGTAGGACCAATATTATTGTGCGTTACAAACATCAGCACAAACCCAATATACCCTCCCCACTAAAGTGGTGTAGGGTATAACAAATTATCTAAAAATTAAAGAACAAAAATAAAGAGATAGAACATTGGTAATATACACAAAAAAAACACAAGAAACAAAACATTGAATTAAACAAAACAGTAAACAGAAATTTAATTAAATAAAACACAAAATCAATCTCATATACCCACCATCAAACCATATGCCGTAAGAGGAATGCTCCCCTATAAACATCAGGGTGATATTAGGAATATGGCTTAAGTCAATTATAACAATAATAAAAAAATATTAATTTTTTAAAACAATATATTTTTGTTCAATTTTTAAATTGAAGTATTTTACGTCGATTTTCATCGCTGTACTAGTAATTTTCTAATTCCTCCCCATCAAATTTTTAAAGAGGACCTTATATGAGGGGTATGGTCAATAATTGATCTATGTACTCATATTTTTATGCCTGTAATTAGCGTTAATGTAATTTTCTAAAGGGGGCTTATATGCGGGGTAGGGCGAATTACCGCCACATTCCGCATGAAATTCGGTAGCAAGATTAACGTTCGTATTAAAGTTTCTTATGTCGAATTTCATAACTGTATTTCATACCTTGTATTTTTAAGCCCGCAAAGATCGTTTAAGTAATTTTCTGAAGGGGACCTTATATGGAGGGTAGGGCCAATTATGGACCGATCCACATACAATTTGATTTTGGCTCGCGAGGAACTTACTTGTGTCAATTTTTATCGCTATACTCGTATTTTTTAACCAGTAATGAACGTTAAAGTCATTTTCTGAAGGGGGCCTTGTATGGTGAATTATGGACCGATCCTCACTAAATTTGGTAGAGAGATTTTGGCTCCCATAAAACTTATGTGTGTTGAATTTCCTCACTATATTCATATTTTTAAGTCATTAATGAGCGTTAGGTAGGGTAGGGTCATTTATGGGCCGATCCCAAAAAAGTTTTTAGAGTTTTTGGTCCTTAAGAAACTTAGAATGAGTGTTAAAGTCATTTTCTGAAAGGGACCTTATATGGGGGTAGGGTCAATTATGGACCGATCCTCAAAAAAAATTGTCGGAAAGATTTTGGCGAATTTCATTGCTATACTCGAATGTTTAGGCCAGTAATGACTGTTAAAGTCATTTTCTGAAGGGGACCGTATATGGGGAGTAGGGTCAAAAATTTGGTAGAAAGATTTTGGCTTATATGGGACTTATTTGTGTCGAATTTCATCGCTATACTCGTACTTCTAAATCAGTTATGCCCGTTAAAGCTGTTTTTTGGAAGTCTACTTGTATGGGGGCTATCCGAAAACGTGGACCGATATTGCTCATTTTCAATACCGAACAAACCTTAGCAATAGAGAATATTTATTTAAAATTTTAACTGTCTAGCTCCTCCCTTGTGGGCCCTATCGTGATTTCAACAGACAGACGAACGGACATGGCTAGATCGCACAGTGGGGTCTCCCTGAACAAAACTTGGCATTAACTAAACTACAGTGTTTTGGTATAAATTATGGGTATCGATGGATAGAGGAAGTCCTCTAGATACGAATTAAAAAAAGAAAAAGTTGCACTTAATGCAACTTTTTTGCATAATTTTCAAAACAAAATTTTCCAAAATTTTATTTAAGTAATATTTTTATTACATTTATAAATACCCTAATTACTTTCGCGAAAGACTAAATTTAATGCATCTTCTGGAAGATTTCTGGATTTTTTTAGGGAAAGTTCTTTTTACAGTTATAAAGGGATCCGAAATAGTTAATAAAAAATTGAAAATATCTTTCATATTTTGTATTCGGCTGCATTTACGGGAATTCTGTTCTCGGTTTGTTCGTGGCTTCTTGAGCTTCTTCCGACATATCTGCTACGCTTAATTTTGAATTTTGTACAACTTTGCTGCTGTGAATTAAAATTGTATGTAAAGTTGGTGACATCCAAAACCAGTTATATTTTTCTACAAACAATTTTGCGGTTTTCGTACAAAAGTCTTTAAATTCCTCAATTTTGATTTTATGTTTTCCGGAAAGAACAGCCAATATTATATAAATATTTTTAATAATGTCGACGCCTAATTTGGTAATTCGTGCAGTAATCTCATAATTTTGAAAAAATCTTCGAGCTGTGTTGCCATCGTTATAGTTTCCAGCCCCAGGTTTGGGTTTATCTATATGAAGACCACACTCTTTTTTAAATTCCTCCTGTATTCTATTTTTATTGGCCTCCAAACTAACTTTAAACTCTCCTTTTGCCAGTCGTTTTTTTGAAGTAAGCCTATATGCTAGTAAAGATTTATAGTTTGAATTATACGAAGAGTAGTTTTATTTTCTATATTTTGTCACTAAAAATCGCTAACATGATAATATGTGGTTTACATACCGGTGTACTAGTCTTTAAAAACTTTTAAAGTGATACCAAACCCTCATGAGAGTTACTCTTATCGCGGATTTTTCCGTACAAATATATTCCGTCTAATAATTTTGCAAAACTTATTTACAGGAATATAAGACCAATAATGCATCAATCAATAGCACGTTCAGCCATTATTTTACTAGTTTCTACTATTTTACTTATTACTTAAATCAATTCATTTCGCATCCAATAATTAGATTTTAAATAAAATATAAATATTTTCATAGCATGGAGTGTTAGAAAAGAGAGCGTAAATGCCGCAGAGGCAAAAAGAGGCAAACATTGTTGTTTTGGTGTTATTGAGAAGATTTCAGAGTATCTTTAGCATATGGTCGCTTAGAGGCCATCAGTGGCCAAATTGTACTTTTTCACTTTTAAAAATTTAAAAAAAAAAAACATAAATATCTATAAAAAATTGCATTTTAAGAAGTCGTTAATAATAGTCGTTAATAAGTCTCTGGCTGTAAAGATGATTTAAAATAACACCTTTTCATACATAACAATGGTATATTTGGTATCGAAAAAGAAAATTTTAAGAAATTTTATATTAAATGGTAGATTCGTACAAAAAATGTTATGGTATTAAATTAAATAAAAAATTTCTTGAAAAATATATATAAAAACATAAACTTTGCTGCATCATCTAAAGGCCTATACAATAAAAATGGGAAAACTAATGATAGCGTTATATAGAATATAGTCTTAGCTTTCCAGGCATATTAAATTTTTATCAAAAAACTCATTTCTAAATATTTACTTTATGCCAAGTTTACTTAAAGGAGACCCCAATGTGGATTGTCTTAAAATTAAATAAGGACCCTACAGTCCTTATTAATATTTCGATGTGTTACAAACGGAATGACAAAATCAATATACCCCCATCTTTTTTGATGGTGGGTATAAAAACAACAAAGGTGTTTTATTTAACCGTTATGTCAATACCCACACACCCGGGTATGTTTTTCATTTTTGAAGCGATATATCTCGAGATCTATATATCGTATCGGCTTGAAATTTGGTCTATGCTTTCAGAGTAAAGTTTTCTATACAATTTCCAAAAATTAGTATATATACAGTGAACTAGCGGTAATGTGAACATCCAATATAATGAACTATCCCCTAATGTGAACACTCAGTTTTTTATATGGGCGCTCTAAATAGTGAACAAAGTTTAAATAGTGAACAATTTTTTTTTTAATTTTTGGGCATTTTTTAATTTGTAGAAGCATTTATTTTTAATGTTGGGAATCCCCGAATCAATAAATACCATAGTATTCCATTATTTTAAAGGTATTTAATGCTAGTAGCTTTATGTAACTTGTTGCGGTAGGTTCGTGAATTTATTTTTAAAATTAGTGATGTCTAAAAACAGTCGAAAGTTTTTATCCTTAAATGAAAAATGCGAAATTTTGGAATATTTAAAAAAAGGATCGAGTGTTACAGTGCACAGTGGGGCAGAATGGAAATTTTTTGGAAATAAATCTGGCATTTCTAAACGGCTGATCCGATCGGGATAAAATTTGGCGTGAGCGTAGCCAAGGAGTATTCGAGTTTAAGTTTTGAAGATGAACCCTGCAGATGCCCCAGGGACGGCGCTGTGGCGGCTCAAAGTAGGGTACCTACGACATGTAAAATTTTTAAACTCGTGCCATTTTTTTGTTTTTCACCCAAATACAAAGATTTTTATATTTTGTGAAAGCGCTCGACGAGATCTTGAAAAAACATGCTTGGACATACTACTTATCTCTTATAATATCCGAGTTATAGGCATTTAAAAATTTAGTGATACAAAATTTACCATACCTTGGTCCGCCTTTTTTTGAATAAAGGGCGTAATTTTGGACCAAATGGACTCAATTTTTTCTTGTTAGTTAAAATTTCAGATCAATATTGTTTACAGATCCAAAAATATACGTTTTTTAATTTAAAAATTCAAAAAATTTTAGATTTTTGGCGTTTTTTTGCCAAAAATGTGTCTTAACTCTTTTATTAATAAAATAAAATTTTTATTAAGAACATATAACAATTTTATAGTTTTCTAAAAGGTATCTTTACGCAGAACGCTTTGGCGTAAAAAACTTGTCCTATTTTTTGAAAATGTTGCCACTGCGTCCTTCCGAATATGACCTATTTTTTATCAAAACTTCAACTTTGGGCGACATGTTCTAAAATCCCAAAGCTGGGATCAGAAAACTGAAAGCAGTTTTGGAAACCTCAATATGTTTTCTATTTACTCCAAAAGTATTTTCCCAGTCCTGAAAGAAATGTGGACCCTATGGGCAAAAAAGTAAAAAATCCCATTTTTGGGATTTTCATTCCTATTTTTGGGAATTGCGGGATGCCCTTTGACCTTTTAAAAATTTTTTTTTTTGCATATTCTTATTTGAAATGACAATTTTAACAAGCGTTGAAAATTTCATTGAGTTTTGTTCATAAATAAAGATTTTGTCATATATTACATATTTGTTTAATTTCTAAAACTATGATTTATATCAAAATTTTAATAGGATCGCAGATAGCTACAACAATTTAGTCCATATTTATCCCTTAATATCATTTTTTAGTTAGATATGGAAATTCTCGACCCTTTACAAAAAATTTCAAGCCAATATTTCAATTACATTCAAAAATATGTTCATTTAAACCTGTGTCCTTTAATTTCATCTTTTTCATATTTTAGTATTAAGTATGACATAACATACATTTGGTGTTGAATAAAATATTTGGACAATTTTTAAAAATTATTTAGTTAATTATTTTATTATAATATTGTAGATAAAATAAAAAAAATTATAATTTTATTATGAGCCACGCACAACAACACCTAAATCACCCCACACAAATTACCTTTCCCGCCCACCGAAATATAAAACACAATTTAATACAATATCATCAGTTAGTATAATAGCTTTTTTTATTTGAACTGTTTTTCAAGATCTCGTCGAGCGCTTTCACAAAATATAAAAATCTTTGTATTTGGGTGAAAAACAAAAAAATGGCACGAGTTTAAAAATTTTACATGTCGTAGGTACCCTACTTTGAGCCGCCACAGCGCCGTCCCTGGGGCATCTGCAGGGTTCATCTTCAAAACTTAAACTCGAATACTCCTTGGCTACGCTCACGCCAAATTTTATCCCGATCGGATCAGCCGTTTAGAAATGCCAGATTTATTTCCAAAAAATTTCCATTCTGCCCCACTGTGCAGTGTTAAGTAAAAAGTATAAAGTTGCAAAATCAACGATATGTTCAATAAAAAATAAAAAAGACAATATTTTAAAATGTGTGAACAATACGTTTTATGGACCCGGAAAACGCAAAACATTACGATCTTCAGAGCTTCCAAAAATAGAAAAATCGCTCTATAAGTGGTTTATTTGCATGCGGAATAAAAACCTTCCTGTAAGTGGGTTGATGTTGAAAGAGAAAGCCAAACAAATTCACAAGAACATAAGTGAAAACGGAAATGACTTCAATGCTAGCGATGGGTGGCTACAAAAATTTAAAAAGAGATACGGATTTCGGCTCCTTCAGATAAGCGGTGAAAAACTTTCTGCGTAATCTCAGTTCGTAAATCCTTTTAAAATTAAATTGAAAGCAAAGATAGAAGATTTGGGTTTATCCAATGATCAGTTGTATAATGCCGATGAGTTTGGTCTATATTGGAAACTTCTCCCACAAAAGACATATGTAACGTCATTGGAGAAAAGTGCTCCAGGTGCAAAAATGGAAAAGCAAAGGATAACATTTTTATGCTGTGCAAATGCGTCAGGATCTCATAAAATAAAACTTTTAGTAATAGGAAAACCGAAATTTTATCTGTCCCGTAAACTACAGAAATTCAAAGTCTGCTTGGATGACTTCTTCCATTTTTAAAGAATGGTTTCACAACTGTTTTGTGCCAGAGGTAAGTAAACATGTAAAAATAGTTCAATTGGGATTCTTACTTTTTTATTTTTCATTAAGGTGACAGATTTTTTAAAGAAGAAAGGATTACCAGTAAAAGCTTTACTCCTAATAGATAATGCCCCATCCCAGCCACCAGAATCCGACCGATGGTTCCATAGAAGCTATGTTCATGCCTCCAAATGTAACGACTCTGATCAGCCAATGGATCAAAATGCAATTAGAATCACCAAACTTCATTATAAGAACAGTCTTCTGGCAACAATTATTGCAAAAGAGGGGGATTTGCTTGAATCGATGAAAAAAATCACACTTAAAGAAGGAGTTTCTTTTCTAGAGGCATCCTGGAACCGAGTTGGTAAAAAAAACTTTATCTAACTGTTGGAAAAATATTTTGAATATGGTAAATGATGAAGACGATCCTGAATTTAATGTTTCTTTGAGCGTTTTAAAAGAAAAGTGGCAATCAGAGGTTAGATCTTTAGAAAATACTGCTGCAGATCTTCTACAGACATTGTGCCCTAGGAAGTATTTACTGCTGTAAACATTAGAGATTGGATCAATAATCCTTGTGTGGACGTCACAACATTTGATGAAAATGATTTAATTGAAGAGTCCGACGATGATGACGACTGTTTTATTGAAGCGCCTGAAAACAAAATTAAAGCCAAAGATGCTGTCGAAATTTTTAACAAAGCTGTCCAATGGGCTGAATTTCAAATGGTCGATCAAACTGACATTAAAAAGATTATTTCCATATTTAATTATATATGTATGTACCTATCTTTTTTCATTGTAAATTTTATTTATTATTTTGTGGTAATATTTTGTTTGTTTTTTATGTACATACTAAGAATGTACTCATTATAAAATGGATTTTTAAAAACCTTTTATGTTCCAAATAAATTACAAAAAGTTTTTTTAGTAATCTTTGCATTTTCACTCCTTGCAGAAATGATTTTTAGAAAGAATAACTTAGTAATATACACTATCTACTACAAAATAAAGTGCAAAAGTACTCATATATATTCTTTCAGCGAAAAATCGGTTAAATGATTATTGAATATGGATTTTTTTTCCAAAATCATTTAGTTTATATACAATGCTACAAATATATAAATATAATCGGCACCTTCCCAATTTTGAATATGACAGCTTTAGAGGCGAAGTAAGCCCTACCTTTATTCTTGGCTCGACTAGCCACAGATTTCTGGTCGATACCTATTGCAAATAAAGTTCCCTCAGGTTCTTCTTTCCTGTAAAAGACATCCCATTTTTCCACGGCCTGCTCAGCATTTTGACCACCAAGAATTTCCAATATACGTTCATTAGCCAGTTTACTGCCCCATTCTTTTATGTAGATAGTGGACTTTAAGAGCACCGGAAGCTCGCTCTTCATTGTCAGTCCCAGCTTAGCGCCGTCCCAGGGAGGAGGGATACTTTCCACCAAGTTCTTTAGGGTGCTAACACATTGGTGAGATGCCAACCTCATCAACATCACGCCCATGCTGAACTCGCAGCTCACGTTCTCTATTGGTTGTTTGCCCTTTGAAGCGATTGCATGGTCCACTATTTTATTGTTCACCAGATCTTCTACTTTACTCTGTTGGTCTATTGGAATTTTGCCTGTCGGATTACCGGCATCGTAAACTGCATAGCAGAGATCGTCCCGGTGTCTTCTTCTGACAATTTTGGCGGCTCTTTTCCTTTTCCACTGTCTAGCCTCTCTTTCCTCGCTTTTCGGGACTTCTTTTGAGATACCCGTAACTATCTTGGCGTTTTCACCCTTACTCTCAGGGTTCTGACTTGAGGTTCCTTTGAGTGAAGTATGGCTTGGCTTCGTATTAGAAGACGGGGAGCTCTCCAGAGATTCCGGTTGTAACACATCAAAATATTGGTTACAAAAGTATATGTATATATTCTGGATCCTTATTAATTTCTAAGACGATCTAGCCTAGCCCTATTGCAGCAATTTCTTTGGTATTGAAAATCGATAATATCGGCCGAAGTTTTCACCTGGCCACCATACAAGTTGCCCCCGAAATACATTTTAAACAGACTTTATACGAAAATAGCGACGAAATTCGACAAAAAGAAGTTCCATATGACCCAAAATCTTTTACCCCCATATATCCCCTTCAGAAAGATACTTTAACGCTCTTACTGGCTTAAAAATACGAGCACACTGAAGCAATTCGATATAAACAGGATGTATATAAAACAGAATCGGTCTACCAAATTTTACGAGGATCGGTCCATAATTGAACCTACCCTTCACATATAAAGCCACCTTCAGAATGTTACGAGAACAGCGATGAAAATCGACATAAAAAAGCTTTATAGGAACATAATACTTCATTCCGAATTTGATGAGGATTGATCTATAACAGATCATAGTCCCTGTATAAGGTTTCCTTCAGGAAAGGTTTTACTTATTTAAAATACGAATATTCTTTATTTAAAAGTACGACAATAGCGATGAAATTCGATAGAAACAAGTTCTGTACAAAACAAAATTTTACGAGTATCGGTTCATAATTGACCCTACCCGCATATAAAGTCCGCTTCAGAAAATAACTTTTACTCTTATGAATAAATTAAAAATACGAGTACAGCGATGGAAAAAATAAGTGTTATACGATAGAAGTCTTTCAACTAAATTTTACCACAATCTTTCATGGCTGAATTAAGAACAAATTAGAATTTTTTATAGTACACTAGCTATACCCAGTGTGTTTACCAGATGTACTAAATTTTGTATTTAATTCATATGTATTTATTTTAAAAGCACTAAAAACAGTGCTAAAAGCACTAAGTTGAGAACTCTGCTTAAAAGTCACAATGTAAACATTCAAGATTTTACGAAGGGCATTTAAAAGAAAATTGAGAAAAAAGCATGCCTGAAAAGTCTCAATCTAAAACAGAATTTAAATTGAAAATTATTAAAAGACACATATATTCATAACGGTATTCATTTCGTATTCATAACAAATTCATTTCAAAACAAGTTAGAGTGCTATATTCGGCTATGCCGAATCTTAAATACCCTCCACCAGCAAGCTACTTTTTATTGAAAACCCATTTAACAATCTAATTTTTAGATAACTTGGCAAAACTTTTGTTTCCGTATGCGGGTACTAACATTTATGCATATGTCAAACTAATTTTAATTATGTCGAGTTATATGTATATTAATAGGCCAGTTTGAAAACATTTTAATATATTGATTTATCTGTACACAGAACATACTCATTTTGAATTTTATCCGGATGTAATTATTTAATTACGAATTAAGTGATTTTCAGAAGTATACCTTATATGGGAGCTAAGACAATCTATGGACCGATCTGGAAAAAAATTCCGTAGAATGATTTATATATACAAAATACACATTTATGTCGAATTTTATCCCGATAACTTTGATCGTCAATGTGCATTTGAGTAATTTTCGGAAAGGGTCCTTATATGGGAGTTGTGACCAATTATCGACCGGTAAGGAAAAAATATGCCAAAAAAATCAAGTCGAATTTTACTACAATAGATTTATTAATTAATGAAATATTTGTGTTTATATGTATTTGTGTAAGGTTTGGTAGAATGATTTATATGTTTACAAAACATATTCAAGTCGTACTTTATCCCGATAGCTTTATTATTCATAGGAATATATGCGTTTAACTGATTTTCGCAAGTGGACCCTCTATGGGAGCCTATCCGGAAAAAAATTCGTTGAGTGATTCATATAAAGACAAAACATATTTGTGTCGAATTTTATCAATATAACTTTATTTGACAATTAAATATATGCGCTTAAGTGATTTTCGGAAGTGGGACTTATATGGGAGCTATGGTCATTAATGGACCGATCCGGGAAAAAAGTGGTAGAATGATTTATATGTACATAGAATATATTCAAGTCGAATTTTATCCTTATAGTTTTAGAATTTAATGAAATATCTGCGTTTAAGTGATTTTCGGAAGTGGACTTTATATGGGGGCTATGACCAATTATGAGACTATCCGGAAAAAATTTCGTAGAGTGACTTATATAAAGACAAAACATATTTGTGTCCAATTTTATCAAGATTGCTTTATTTGACAATGAAATATGTGCTTTTAAGTGATTTTCGGAAGTGGGCCTTATATGGGAGCTATGACCAATAATGTACCGATCCGTAAAAAAATTGGTAAAATGATTTGAATATACACAAAACATATTCTTGTCGAATTTTAATGGATCGATCGGTAAAAAATTTGTAGAATGATTTGTATGTATACAAAACATATTTGTGTCGAATTTTATCCCAAAAGCTTTATAATTCAATGAAATATATCCGTTTAAGTGATTTTCGGAAGTGGACTTTATATGGGAGCTATGACCAATTATGGGCCTATCCGGAAAAAAATTCGTAGAATTATTCACATTTAGTCTAAACATATTTGTGCCGAATTTTATCAAGATAGCTTTATTTGACAATGAAATATGAGCTTTTAAGTGATTTTCGGAAGTGGGCCTTATATGGGAGCTATGACCAATTATGGACCGATTAGGAAAAAATTTCGTAGAGTGATTTATACATACACAAAATGTATTCATGTTAAATTTTATCTTGATAGCTTTATTTATCAGTGAAATATGCGCGTTTGAGTGATTTTCGAAAGAGGGCCTTATATGGGAGCTATGACCAATTATGGACCTATACTAATATACGTTGGTAGTATGATTTTTGTTGATATTTTATTTATATGTGCAAAATTTTGAGTTGATACCAATATATTTGAGGAAGTTATAAACTATAAATCCATTTCCGGAAATATGTACCTTTGTATGGGGGCTACGGGAAATTTTGGATCGATTGTTTTGATTTTCAACATAATTGATCCCTGGGTAAAAAAAATAATTTGTGACAAAATTCATCGAATTATCTTTTGTAGTTTCTGAGAAAACGACTTAAGAATTACGAAAAAAACGTAATTTTTTTCGAGGTAGTCTGAAACTTTTTCTCATAACTTTTAACGTTGTGAACCGATTTTACTAATTTTCAATATTTTTTGGTGAATTTGGTTTATTTCTTTTGCTTAGTTTTAACGTGAGCGTGTTTTAGGCAGACAGACAGACGGACAGACAGACGGACATAGCTAAATCGACTCAGAATTTCATAAGGATCAAGAATATATATACTTTGTTGGGTCTCAGATGAATATTTCTAGGTGTTACACACGGAATGACAAACTTATATATACCCTCTATCACCACTGATGGTGGTGGAGGGTATAAAAATACGATCCACAAGTGCAATGGCAGAACAAAAGAGACCCAAATATACAAGAGACCCAAATTGGAAAACAGCTACTCAAATAAAGAAGACCCAACAGCAACGAGTAAGTACAAAAAATCAAATACAATAAAGAGAAACACAAACCCTTTAGTGTGTGGGTTCGCTCTTAGATTTTTTTGTAGCTGTAAATAAGAAGTAGGAAAACGAACAGGGTTACCACCCATATTTTTTTTTTAATAATTAATGGGGAAATAAAATACCTTCAAATTAATAATTAATCTGGAAATTAATTATAATTTTTGATTACTCTTGTTGTAAAATTGCTAGCAGGGACTATTCTTGACCCAATTTTAACCCTTATTTTTATCGGTTTGTATTTTAAACCACAAAAACAATCGCACTCGATAAATTTGTAAATTGTACAAATGACCTTTTGGATTTTGAAATAGAGTTTACCCAAAGCACGGCAAAAACAACATTCACTCCCTTGAGGTACTTCGGGTCGAACTTGATTTTCTATGGTCACAAGTCAAAAGGGCATATGATGAGTGTAGGGACACAAAAGAAGATTCGAAAAAAATCCATTGATAAAAATAAGCTTCGCGAACGTTACATACAAACGTTCTGCATACAAAACATGCTTAGTGTCAATCAACGTAGAAATTCAAGCAATACCAAACCCAAGCAAAGAAGAGCGAATTTCTGCTGTTGGAAATCAATAAATAGAAAAAAATTACATTTCTTTTGTGCGGCTACCACCTTGTGACACGGACACATTTTATGGAGATTTTGTAACATGGCCTACTTTCCGCGACCTTTTCACCGCGTTATATATAAACAATTCTAGACTTAGCAAAATTGAGAAACTTTTTCATGTGAATCAAAAGACTGTATGAGATGCTAGAAAAATAGTTTTAAATGCCCCGTTGACCAACGGAGATTTCGAAATAGACTGGAAAAGACTCAGCCCCATCAATTTAAAAACTACAACGTACAGTTAATAGTTGTATTCAGGCGTTCAATGCTTTAGGTATAAAAACCAGCTCATGGGACCCTTTTCTGGTATACCTTTGCTCAACAAAGCTCCCTCGGACCTTTCTAAAGGAATTTGAAAATTCACTTCAAGAAATAACAAAAGTTCTGACTTGGGAACAATTCAACACATTCTTGACCCATAATTCTAAGACTCTAGAATCTGTAGCGGCCATCACACAATCAAATACAAAGTCCGACCAACATAGGAATGATAATTCTTCAAAGCCAAAAAGATTTCACACTTTTCAAAAAAAAAAAAAAACACCTAAAATGAAACTGGGTCGAAAAATAGAAAATCGTTAAACACAAATGAGGCACAGAAAAATGACTCAAACTTTAAATGTTAACATTGTAAGGAGTCTCACCATTTGTGGCCTTGACCCAAATTCTTAGAGAAAAATGTTAATGACAGAATTCACATTGTAAGAGTCACAAATTCATGCTAAAACTGCCTCTTTATTGACCACAGTGCACAGTGGGGCAGAATCGAAATTTTTTTTAAATAAATCTGGCATTTCTAAACGGCTGACCCGATCGGTATAAAATTTGGCGTGAGCGTAACCAAGGAGTATTCGAGTTTAAGTTTTGAAGATGAACCCTGCAGATGCCCCAGGGACGGCGCTGTGGCGGCTCAAAGTAGGGTACCTACGACATGTAAAATTTTTAAACTCGTGCCATTTTTTTATATTTTCTGAAAGCGCGAGACGAGATCCATGCTTGGACATACTACTTATCTCTTAATTTCACTCTCCCAGCTTTAATTTCACTTAAGCTGAGGGAGGGCAGATTGTCCACCACCTGGGAATATTATATTCCCCGCGGACCAAAAAACTGAAAAAAAAAAAAAAAAACAAATATGGGCAGGGCCTAAATAACCCAGTACCGGCGGCAAGTGTTGATCTACTCGCGAGTCACGTGATGTCGTCATCCTGCAATCGTGAGCAGAATACTACTACGGAGGTGGGTACCTTGGCCTCCGTGGCGGACAATGCGTCAAGTGTACAGCATGCCGCTGGCAAAAATATAGGGGTGAAAGAGAAGGATGTACTCGGAGAGAGCTCTAAGCTACCTCAGCCTTTAAATATAGGTGAGGGTTCCGACTCTGAATCCTAAGATGATAATAATAATAATACCATTATAGCAAATCCCAAAAAGGATGAAGTAGAGCAAATGGTGAAAGAGGTGAGTGATAGCATAGCTAAACTACCTATTACTAAGAAAAGACTTTCTGGAGCACAGAGGAGGAAGTTGAAAAAGATGCTTCAGGAAATCATAGTTAGTCAATCCCACGACACTCCAAAGGAAAAATCGGACTCTCTCACAAGATCTGAGGCAAAAATGATCAGGTCTCCCGAGGAGTTGACAACTGAGAATAAACCTAAGAAGAAAAAGAGCTCCCCGTCTTCTAATACACAGTCGAAGCCAAGCCATACTTCACTCAAAGGAATCTCAAGTGAGAATCCTGCGAGTAAGGGTGACAACGCCAAGCCAGATATTCCGAAGACGAACACGTCGGCGAAATCAAACTCGAAGGTAAGGGAATCTCAAAAGAAGCCCCGAAAAACGAGGAAGGAGAAGCTAGACGGAGGAAAAGGAAAAGAGCCGCCATCTTACGCCAAAGTTGCCAGAAGTAGGCACCGGGACGATCTCTGCTATGCAGTTTACGGTGCCGGTAATCCGACAGGCAAAATTCCAATAGACCAACAGAGTAAAATAGAAGACCTGGTCAACAATAAGATAGTGGACCATGCAATCGCTTCAAAGGGCAAACAACCAATAGAGAGCGAGAGCTGCGAGTTCAGCATGGGCGTGATGTTGATGAGGTTGGCATCTCACCAATGTGTTAGCACCCTAAAGAACTTGGTGGAAAGTATCCCTCCTCCCTGGGACGGCGCTAGGCTGGGACTGGCAAAGAAGAGCGAGCTTCCGGTGCTCCTAAAGTCCACTGTCTACATAAAAAGATGGGGCAGTAAACTGGCTAATGAACGTATACTGGAAATTCTTGGAGGTCAAAATGCTGAGCTGGCCGTGGAAAAATGGGATGTCTTTTACAGGAAAGAAGAACCTGAGGGAACTTTATTTGTAATAGGTATCGACCAGAAATCCATGGCTAACACCTAAGACAATACCCAAAGCATCATTAGCAAGTACTAGCAATGTTGAGGAGTCAAATCCACTCACCCGCCAGAAGACAGAACAGCAATGCTCTCCTGAATTGGGAATGTGTCTATTAAAAATACTGCTATTCCTATGCCTGATAAGGACACCGCAGTGCCATCAACAGTACTCACGGCATTAATAGCCACTTCAGGCTATCCGGAGGAGTCAAATCCAAAGAGCGAGGAGGTGACCACCAACTCGCTGGAAGACAGTTTAATGGATGACCATGATTGAGGTTATCCAATTAAACCTCCATCGGAGCGAGGCAGCTACCAACGCTCTGATGGCTAAAATCAACACAGGTAAAATACATATAGCTTTAATCCAGGAACCTTGGACGATTCTCAACAAGGTTTCTGGATTAAATCACGTAAATTTCCAACTTTTCTACGCTGATACAGGATCTCGCCCGAGAACATGTATCTTATGTCACAAGAACTTATGTTTTCTCCTCTCAACAGGATTATCAACATCGGATGCAACGGTGCTGAAGCAAGGTCGTGGCAACATATTCCTTGCATCTATTTACCTGCCTTTCGATTCTCCGACACTACCACCAACGTCGGATCTGATGAAACTGGTTGAAGAGGCACAAAGGAAAAATAAGAAAATTGTAATAGGTTGTGATGCCAACTCGCATCATGTAGCTTGGGGTAGTACAAACACCAATCGCAGGGGACAAGCCCTCATGGATTTCTTTAATACTAAAGACTTGATAACACTGAACTTAAATAATAAAGCTACCTTCGTCAATAGAATCAGAGAAGAAGTATTAGATATAACTATATGTTCAGAAGAGCTTATAAACGAAATTCAGGATTGGAGAGTTTCGGACGAGCACTCCTTTTCTGATAATCGGTACATAAGATTCAAAATACTAAGGCCACCACCAAAGCCGATAAAGTTTCGGAATAAGTCTAAAACTAATTGGACAATGTTCGGGACCTTACTAAAGAACCGTTTAGGTCAGGACACTTTTCAATGTCGAAATAAAGAGGATATAGATGCCAAAGTGGAAACGTTCACAAGTGCCCTGGTTGAATCGTTCGAGGACAGCTGCCCTCTGCGAGAGCGGAGATCTGCCCAGGAAAAACCCTGGGTAACTGGGGAGATCCGGAACCTTGGGAAGACTCTTCGCAAACTATTTAACCGGGCACGGCGTAAAAAGACCGCAGTATACTGGGATGAGTATCGTAATAAACTTGGTGAATATAAGAAAATCGTTCGAGAAGCCAAACGAGACTCCTGGAAACTTTTCTGTGAACAGGTAGATAGCGTAAATGACGTATCGAAGATAAAAAAATTCCTATCCAAAACTCATGTCCAACCGGAATCTATGATCGATGACACGGGCAGGAGGCTTGAGGATATGGAGGAGACAATGAAACTCCTAATGGATTCTCATTTCCCACCCGGTATATCGAATAACATAGATGAACCGATATTGGAGGAAGGGGAGGGTAACACGGAAATAGTTATTACAACTGACATGGTTAAAGGGGCAATCAAGAGCTTTGCTCCCTATAAAGCTGCAGGGCCGGATGGAATTTTCCCGGCAGATGGAGGCGGGACTGGTTTCCGTACATCTGTCACAGATATTCACTGCATGCTTAAAATTGGCATATACCCCAGTTAAATGGCAGGATGCAAGAGTAATATTTATACCCAAACCAGGGAAACCTAGCTATGCGACACCTAAGTCCTATCGACCGATAAGTCTTACGTCCTTCCTACTTAAAACCTTGGAACGGATAGTCGATAGCATGGTTAAAAGCAGCATACCATACAATGACCTTAAATATAAGCAGCATGCTTATGTAAAGGGACGATCGGTGGAAACCACTTTAAATGAAGTTGTCCACTACATAGGTGAATCTTTCGATAGCAAACTGTATACACTGGCAGTATGCATTGACATCGAAGGCGCTTTCAATAACGTGCACACTGATAGCCTTATCCAATCCCTAGACCAGTTTTATGTTGACCGGGTGCTCCGGAACTGGATCAACTACATGCTAAGGAACAGATGGATAAGCTGCGAGATGTACGATATAACTATCAGGAAAAAGGTATTTCGCGGTATACCACAGGGTGGCATTTTGTCACCTTTACTCTGGGTCACCACGATTAATAGCCTCCTAAGGACCCTAACCGAGAAAGGACTTAGACCTGTCTGCTATGCAGACGATGTCGTAATACTTTTAAAGGGAAAGGATCCAAATTACTTGTGTAGAAGAGCTGAGGAGGCTCTGAATACGGCCTTGAGCTGGGCTCAACCGAGAGGCCTCAATGTTAACCCGGTGAAGACGGAAATCTGTCTTTTCACAAGAAAGACAAAAATTTCTACATATACTGAACCTTGCTTCTTGGGCAAGAAGATACCGGTGACAGACAAAGTTAAGTACTTAGGTGTAATACTTGACCGGAAATTAAAATGGAGTCACCACATAGAGGATAGGATCAACAAGGCACATCGGTGCTGGGCGATATGTAGGAGAACCATAGGCATGAAATGGGGTCTTAGTCCTACTATGACAAATTGGCTTTATAAAAGTGTAATTAGACCAATTCTAGCTTACGCTTCAATAATCTGGTGGACTGCTTTGGACAAAAAGTGTAATATCAAACTACTACAGGGAGTTCAGCGTACATGCTGCTTGGGTATAAGTGGTGCCATGTGTACTACTTCAACCAAGGCTCTGGAAACGTTGCTAGATATTCCACCCATTGAAACATATATAAGATATGAGGCGGCGCTTACAGCCGAACGGCTCTTTACTTTAGGCGAACTGGCCAAAAACGGTTATAGGACACGTCATCAATGTATACTGGACACATTGGAAGGTTATACACATTCATCGGACGTGCCTGATCGCATACCAGACACTGAATATGTCGGAAACTTTGAAACGCTAATCCCAGATAGAATGTCTTGGTCAAGCGGAACATTAGAGCAAATACCAGTAGGAATCCGTTGCTACACGGATGGCTCTAAATTAGGGGACAAAGTGGGTCTGGGGTTCTATATTGAAGACCCAGAAACAGAAATATACCACCGTTTACCCAATCATAACACAAGCTTCCAGGCAGAAGTACGAGCAATAACGGAATGTGTAAATTGGATTAGAATAAATATGGCGCCCACAGGGCTTAATATATTTACCGACAGCCAGAAGGCAATTTGTGCGATATCAGGTGATAGAATTAAATCTAAGACCGTATTGGATTGTAAGAAAGCTTTAACTGAATACTCTCCCAGAGGTAAGGTTCACATCATATGGGTACCAGGCCACTCGGGAGTAATCGGCAACGAAAGGGCGAATGTAATAGCTTTAAAGGGAAGGGAGCTCGATGTAGTTAACCTGACAAACGCAAAACCATTCGACGCAACAAAAGCTGAATTAAAAATATGGATGAGAGAATCCCATAAGGACTCTTGGAATAATGAAACGGTGGGTAGAACCACAAAGATTCTATGGGGTGACCCTGATGAGAGCAAGACGAGAAATCTTCTCAAAATGAGCAAGTCTGAGGTTAGTATGATGGTACGTATTCTCAGTGGACACACAGGATTACGAGCACATCTATACAAAATTGGACGTTCGAATTCAGACGAATGTAGAGCATGTGGAGAGGACAGTGAAACTCTGGAGCACTTTCTTTGCCATTGTCAGGCATTCGTCGAAGTTAGATCCAAGTATCTTGGAAGTGATGTTATTCCGGAAATAACATTCTTAACCAACACCGATTGGAAGATTCTTAGGAATTACGTCCAGGAAACTGAGTTTCTGAACATGGAAAAATAATACATTCAGTGAACAATTTTTTTTTTTTTTTTCTTGAATTGGAGCGCACAACAGGTCCGATAGTGGCCTAGGTGTATTTCTTCGGATTTGATGTAGTATACATCCTCCTATCAACCTAACCTAACCTATCTCTTATAATATCCGAGTTATAGGCATTTAAAAATTTAGTGATACAAAATTTACCATACCTTGGTCCGCCTTTTTTTGAATACCGGGCGTAATTTTGCACCAAATGGACTCAATTTTTTCTTGTTAGTTAGACAACAAAATTTCCAATAATATACAAAAAATTTCAGATCAATATCATTTACAGATCCAAAAGTATACGTTTTTTAATTTTAAAATTCAAAAAATTTTAGATTTTTGCCGTTTTTTTGCCAAAAATGTGTCTTAACTCTTTTATTAATAAAATAGAATTTTCTTTAAGAACATATAACAATTTTATAGTTTTCTAAAAGGTATCTTTACGCAGAACGCTTTGGCGTAAAAAACTTGTCCTATTTTTCGAAAATGTTGCCACTGCGTCCTTTCGAATATGACCTATTTTTTTATCAAAACTTCAAATTTGGGCGACATGTTCTAAAATCCCAAAGCTGGGATCAGAAAACTGAAAGCAGTTTTGGAAACCTCAATATGTTTTATATTTACTCCAAAAGTATTTTCCCAGCCCTGAAAGAAATGTGGACCCTATGGGCAAAAAAGTAAAAAATCCCATTTTTGGGATTTTCATTCCTATTTTTTGGAATTGCGGGATGCCCAATTTTTTTTTTTGCATTTTCTTATTTGAAATGACAAATTTAACAAGCGTTGAAAATTTCATTGAGTTTTGTTGATAAATAAAGATTTTGTCATATATTACATATTTGTTTAATTTCTAAAACTATGATTTATATCAAAATTTTAATAGGGTCGCAGATAGCTACAACAATTTAGTCCATATTTATCCCTTAATATCTTTTTTTAGTTAGATATGGAAATTTTCGATTCTTTACAAAAATTTTCAAGCCAATATCTCAATTACATTCAAAAATATGTTTATTTAAACCTGTATCCTTTAATTTCATATTTTTCATATTTTAGTATTAAATATGACAGAACATATTTAAATCTTATATTTACCTATTTTCTAATTGTTTGCTTATCCTTATAATTGAAAGGTCCTATTATGCTTAAATTTTCAGAAATTTATAACTATTTTTTTTTCTCGGGGGAGTTTTCCAGATTTTTCCTACCGAGCGCGTCCCCGGGTGGCGGATAGGGGGTGGTGATGGACCATCTGTCCTCTCCCAGCTTTAATTTCACTTAAGCTGAGGGAGGGCAGATTGTCCACCACCTGGGAATATTATATTCCCCGCGGACCAAAAAACTGAAAAAAAACAAATATGGAAAATAAAAATAAAAAGATAAAAGTTACGGTGCAGGGCCTAAATAACCCAGTACCGGCGGCAAGTGTTGATCTACTCGCGAGTCACGTGTCGTCGTCATCCTGCAATCGTGAGCAGAATACCTCTACGGAGGTGGGTACCTTGGCCTCCGTGGCGGACAATGCGTCAAGTGTACAGCATGCCGCTGGCAAAAATATAGGGGTGAAAGAGAAGGATGTACTCGGAGAGAGCTCTAAGCTACCTCAGCCTTTAAATATAGGTGAGGGTTCCGACTCTGAATCCTCAGATGATAATAATACCATTATAGAAAATCCCAAAAAGGATGAAGTAGAGCAAATGATGAAAGAGGTGAGTGATAGCATAGCTAAACTACCTATTACTAAGAAAAGACTTTCTGGAGCACAGAGGATGAAGTTGAAAAAGATGCTTCAGGAAATCATAGTTAGTCAATCCCACGACACTCCAAAGGAAAAATCGGACTCTCTCACAAGATCTGAGGCAAAAAGGATCAGGTCTCCCGAGAAGTTGACAACTGAGAATAAACCTAAGAAGAAAAAGAGCTCCCCGTCTTCTAATACACAGTCGAAACCAAGCCATACTTCACTCAAAGGAATCTCAAGTGAGAATCCTGCGAGTAAGAGTGACAACGCCAAGCCAGATATTCCGAAGACGAACACGTCGGCGAAATCAACCTCGAAGGTAAGGGAATCTCAAAAGAAGCCCCGAAAAACGAGGAAGGAGAAGCTAGACGGAGGAAAAGGAAAAGAGCCGCCATCTTACGCCAAAGTTGCCAGAAGTAGGCACCGGGACGATCTCTGCTATGCAGTTTACGATGCCGGTAATCCGACAGGCAAAATTCCAATAGACCAACAGAGTAAAATAGAAGACCTGGTCAACAATAAGATAGTGGACCATGCAATCGCTTCAAAGGGCAAACAACCAATAGAGAGCGAGAGCTGCGAGTTCAGCATGGGCGTGATGTTGATGAGGTTGGCATCTCACCAATGTGTTAGCACCCTAAAGAACTTGGTGGAAAGTATCCCTCCTCCCTGGGACGGCGCTAGGCTGGGACTGGCAAAGAAGAGCGAGCTTCCGGTGCTCCTAAAGTCCACTGTCTACATAAAAAGATGGGGCAGTAAACTGGCTAATGAACGTATACTGGAAATTCTTGGAGGTCAAAATGCTGAGCTGGCCGTGGAAAAATGGGATGTCTTTTACAGGAAAGAAGAACCTGAGGGAACTTTATTTGTAATAGGTATCGACCAGAAATCCATGGCTAGTCTTGCCAAGAATAAAGGTAGGGCTTACTTCGCCTCTAAATCTGTCATATTCAAAATTGGGAAGGTGCCGATTGGAAGGGCTGTTACAACAAGCCTCGAAAAGGACACTAAAAAACCTAAGACCACAGCATCAGTATCCACTACTGATAACGTTGAGGATTCAAATCCTAAAATCGAGGAATTTACCATTAACTCGCCAGAAGAAAGCCGATTGAAAGGGCTGTCAAAACCGGCCCCGACAAGGACACTAAAACACCTAAGACAGTACCCAAAGCATCATTAGCAAGTACTAGCAATGTTGAGGAGTCAAATCCTAAAAGCGAGGAGGAAATCACTCACTCGCCAGAAGACAGAACATATTCCTTGCATCTATTTACCTGCCTTTCGATTCTCCGACACTACCACCAACGTCGGATCTGATGAAACTGGTTGAAGAGGCACAAAGGAAAAATAAGAAAATTGTAATAGGTTGTGATGCCAACTCGCATCATGTAGCTTGGGGTAGTACAAACACCAATCGCAGAGGACAAGCCCTCATGGATTTCTTTAATACTAAAGACTTGATAACATTGAACTTAGGTGATAAAGCTACCTTCGTCAATAGAATCAGAGAAGAAGTATTAGATATAACTATATGTTCAGAAGAGCTTATAAACGAAATTCAGGATTGGAGAGTTTCGGACGAGCACTCCTTTTCTGATCATCGGTACATAAGATTCAAAATACTAAGGCCACCACCAAAGCCGATAAAGTTTCGGAATAAGTCTAAAACTAATTGGACAATGTTCGGGACCTTACTAAAGAACCGTTTAGGTCAGGACACTTTTCAATGTCGAAATAAAGAGGATATAGATGCCAAAGTGGAAACGTTCACAAGTGCCCTGGTTGAATCGTTCGAGGACAGCTGCCCTCTGCGAGAGCGGAGATCTGCCCAGGAAAAACCCTGGGTAACTGGGGAGATCCGGAACCTTGGGAAGACTCTTCGCAAACTATTTAACCGGGCACGGCGTAAAAAGACCGCAGTATACTGGGATGAGTATCGTAATAAACTTGGTGAATATAAGAAAATCGTTCGAGAAGCCAAACGAGACTCCTGGAAACTTTTCTGTGAACAGGTAGATAGCGTAAATGACGTATCGAAGATAAAAAAATTCCTATCCAAAACTCATGTCCAACCGGAATCTATGATCGATGACACGGGCAGGAGGCTTGAGGATATGGAGGAGACAATGAAACTCCTAATGGATTCTCATTTCCCACCCGGTATATCGAATAACATAGATGAACCGATATTGGAGGAAGGGGAGGGTAACACGGAAATAGTTATTACAACTGACATGGTTAAAGGGGCAATCAAGAGCTTTGCTCCCTATAAAGCTGCAGGGCCGGATGGAATTTTCCCGGCAGATGGAGGCGGGACTGGTTTCCGTACATCTGTCACAGATACTCACTGCATGCTTAAAATTGGCATATACCCCAGTTAAATGGCAGGATGCAAGAGTAATATTTATACCCAAACCAGGGAAACCTAGCTATGCGACACCTAAGTCCTATCGACCGATAAGTCTTACGTCCTTCCTACTTAAAACCTTGGAACGGATAGTCGATAGCATGGTTAAAAGCAGCATACCATACAATGACCTTAAATATAAGCAGCATGCTTATGTAAAGGGACGATCGGTGGAAACCACTTTAAATGAAGTTGTCCACTACATAGGTGAATCTTTCGATAGCAAACTGTATACACTGGCAGTATGCATTGACATCGAAGGCGCTTTCAATAACGTGCACACTGATAGCCTTATCCAATCCCTAGACCAGTTTTATGTTGACCGGGTGCTCCGGAACTGGATCAACTACATGCTAAGGAACAGATGGATAAGCTGCGAGATGTACGATATAACTATCAGGAAAAAGGTATTTCGCGGTATACCACAGGGTGGCATTTTGTCACCTTTACTCTGGGTCACCACGATTAATAGCCTCCTAAGGACCCTAACCGAGAAAGGACTTAGACCTGTCTGCTATGCAGACGATGTCGTAATACTTTTAAAGGGAAAGGATCCAAATTACTTGTGTAGAAGAGCTGAGGAGGCTCTGAATACGGCCTTGAGCTGGGCTCAACCGAGAGGCCTCAATGTTAACCCGGTGAAGACGGAAATCTGTCTTTTCACAAGAAAGACAAAAATTTCTACATATACTGAACCTTGCTTCTTGGGCAAGAAGATACCGGTGACAGACAAAGTTAAGTACTTAGGTGTAATACTTGACCGGAAATTAAAATGGAGTCACCACATAGAGGATAGGATCAACAAGGCACATCGGTGCTGGGCGATATGTAGGAGAACCATAGGCATGAAATGGGGTCTTAGTCCTACTATGACAAATTGGCTTTATAAAAGTGTAATTAGACCAATTCTAGCTTACGCTTCAATAATCTGGTGGACTGCTTTGGACAAAAAGTGTAATATCAAACTACTACAGGGAGTTCAGCGTACATGCTGCTTGGGTATAAGTGGTGCCATGTGTACTACTTCAACCAAGGCTCTGGAAACGTTGCTAGATATTCCACCCATTGAAACATATATAAGATATGAGGCGGCGCTTACAGCCGAACGGCTCTTTACTTTAGGCGAACTGGCCAAAAACGGTTATAGGACACGTCATCAATGTATACTGGACACATTGGAAGGTTATACACATTCATCGGACGTGCCTGATCGCATACCAGACACTGAATATGTCGGAAACTTTGAAACGCTAATCCCAGATAGAATGTCTTGGTCAAGCGGAACATTAGAGCAAATACCAGTAGGAATCCGTTGCTACACGGATGGCTCTAAATTAGGGGACAAAGTGGGTCTGGGGTTCTATATTGAAGACCCAGAAACAGAAATATACCACCGTTTACCCAATCATAACACAAGCTTCCAGGCAGAAGTACGAGCAATAACGGAATGTGTAAATTGGATTAGAATAAATATGGCGCCCACAGGGCTTAATATATTTACCGACAGCCAGAAGGCAATTTGTGCGATATCAGGTGATAGAATTAAATCTAAGACCGTATTGGATTGTAAGAAAGCTTTAACTGAATACTCTCCCAGAGGTAAGGTTCACATCATATGGGTACCAGGCCACTCGGGAGTAATCGGCAACGAAAGGGCGAATGTAATAGCTTTAAAGGGAAGGGAGCTCGATGTAGTTAACCTGACAAACGCAAAACCATTCGACGCAACAAAAGCTGAATTAAAAATATGGATGAGAGAATCCCATAAGGACTCTTGGAATAATGAAACGGTGGGTAGAACCACAAAGATTCTATGGGGTGACCCTGATGAGAGCAAGACGAGAAATCTTCTCAAAATGAGCAAGTCTGAGGTTAGTATGATGGTACGTATTCTCAGTGGACACACAGGATTACGAGCACATCTATACAAAATTGGACGTTCGAATTCAGACGAATGTAGAGCATGTGGAGAGGACAGTGAAACTCTGGAGCACTTTCTTTGCCATTGTCAGGCATTCGTCGAAGTTAGATCCAAGTATCTTGGAAGTGATGTTATTCCGGAAATAACATTCTTAACCAACACCGATTGGAAGATTCTTAGGAATTACGTCCAGGAAACTGAGTTTCTGAACATGGAAAAATAATACATTCAGTGAACAATTTTTTTTTTTTTTTCTTGAATTGGAGCGCACAACAGGTCCGATAGTGGCCTAGGTGTATTTCTTCGGATTTGATGTAGTATACATCCTCCTATCAACCTAACCTAACCTATCTCTTATAATATCCGAGTTATAGGCATTTAAAAATTTAGTGATACAAAATTTACCATACCTTGGTCCGCCTTTTTTTGAATACCGGGCGTAATTTTGCACCAAATGGACTCAATTTTTTCTTGTTAGTTAGACAACAAAATTTCCAATAATATACAAAAAATTTCAGATCAATATCATTTACAGATCCAAAAGTATACGTTTTTTAATTTTAAAATTCAAAAAATTTTAGATTTTTGCCGTTTTTTTGCCAAAAATGTGTCTTAACTCTTTTATTAATAAAATAGAATTTTCTTTAAGAACATATAACAATTTTATAGTTTTCTAAAAGGTATCTTTACGCAGAACGCTTTGGCGTAAAAAACTTGTCCTATTTTTCGAAAATGTTGCCACTGCGTCCTTTCGAATATGACCTATTTTTTTATCAAAACTTCAAATTTGGGCGACATGTTCTAAAATCCCAAAGCTGGGATCAGAAAACTGAAAGCAGTTTTGGAAACCTCAATATGTTTTATATTTACTCCAAAAGTATTTTCCCAGCCCTGAAAGAAATGTGGACCCTATGGGCAAAAAAGTAAAAAATCCCATTTTTGGGATTTTCATTCCTATTTTTTGGAATTGCGGGATGCCCAATTTTTTTTTTGCATTTTCTTATTTGAAATGACAAATTTAACAAGCGTTGAAAATTTCATTGAGTTTTGTTGATAAATAAAGATTTTGTCATATATTACATATTTGTTTAATTTCTAAAACTATGATTTATATCAAAATTTTAATAGGGTCGCAGATAGCTACAACAATTTAGTCCATATTTATCCCTTAATATCTTTTTTTAGTTAGATATGGAAATTTTCTTTACAAAAATTTTCAAGCCAATATCTCAATTACATTCAAAAATATGTTTATTTAAACCTGTATCCTTTAATTTCATATTTTTCATATTTTAGTATTAAATATGACAGAACATATTTAAATCTTATATTTACCTATTTTCTAATTGTTTGCTTATCCTTATAATTGAAAGGTCCTATTATGCTTAAATTTTCAGAAATTTATAACTATTTTTTTTTCTCGGGGGAGTTTTCCAGATTTTTCCTACCGAGCGCGTCCCCGGGTGGCGGATAGGGGGTGGTGATGGACCATCTGTCCTCTCCCAGCTTTAATTTCACTTAAGCTGAGGGAGGGCAGATTGTCCACCACCTGGGAATATTATATTCCCCGCGGACCAAAAAACTGAAAAAAAACAAATATGGAAAATAAAAATAAAAAGATAAAAGTTACGGTGCAGGGCCTAAATAACCCAGTACCGGCGGCAAGTGTTGATCTACTCGCGAGTCACGTGTCGTCGTCATCCTGCAATCGTGAGCAGAATACCTCTACGGAGGTGGGTACCTTGGCCTCCGTGGCGGACAATGCGTCAAGTGTACAGCATGCCGCTGGCAAAAATATAGGGGTGAAAGAGAAGGATGTACTCGGAGAGAGCTCTAAGCTACCTCAGCCTTTAAATATAGGTGAGGGTTCCGACTCTGAATCCTCAGATGATAATAATACCATTATAGAAAATCCCAAAAAGGATGAAGTAGAGCAAATGATGAAAGAGGTGAGTGATAGCATAGCTAAACTACCTATTACTAAGAAAAGACTTTCTGGAGCACAGAGGAGGAAGTTGAAAAAGATGCTTCAGGAAATCATAGTTAGTCAATCCCACGACACTCCAAAGGAAAAATCGGACTCTCTCACAAGATCTGAGGCAAAAAGGATCAGGTCTCCCGAGAAGTTGACAACTGAGAATAAACCTAAGAAGAAAAAGAGCTCCCCGTCTTCTAATACACAGTCGAAACCAAGCCATACTTCACTCAAAGGAATCTCAAGTGAGAATCCTGCGAGTAAGAGTGACAACGCCAAGCCAGATATTCCGAAGACGAACACGTCGGCGAAATCAACCTCGAAGGTAAGGGAATCTCAAAAGAAGCCCCGAAAAACGAGGAAGGAGAAGCTAGACGGAGGAAAAGGAAAAGAGCCGCCATCTTACGCCAAAGTTGCCAGAAGTAGGCACCGGGACGATCTCTGCTATGCAGTTTACGATGCCGGTAATCCGACAGGCAAAATTCCAATAGACCAACAGAGTAAAATAGAAGACCTGGTCAACAATAAGATAGTGGACCATGCAATCGCTTCAAAGGGCAAACAACCAATAGAGAGCGAGAGCTGCGAGTTCAGCATGGGCGTGATGTTGATGAGGTTGGCATCTCACCAATGTGTTAGCACCCTAAAGAACTTGGTGGAAAGTATCCCTCCTCCCTGGGACGGCGCTAGGCTGGGACTGGCAAAGAAGAGCGAGCTTCCGGTGCTCCTAAAGTCCACTGTCTACATAAAAAGATGGGGCAGTAAACTGGCTAATGAACGTATACTGGAAATTCTTGGAGGTCAAAATGCTGAGCTGGCCGTGGAAAAATGGGATGTCTTTTACAGGAAAGAAGAACCTGAGGGAACTTTATTTGTAATAGGTATCGACCAGAAATCCATGGCTAGTCTTGCCAAGAATAAAGGTAGGGCTTACTTCGCCTCTAAATCTGTCATATTCAAAATTGGGAAGGTGCCGATTGGAAGGGCTGTTACAACAAGCCTCGAAAAGGACACTAAAAAACCTAAGACCACAGCATCAGTATCCACTACTGATAACGTTGAGGATTCAAATCCTAAAATCGAGGAATTTACCATTAACTCGCCAGAAGAAAGCCGATTGAAAGGGCTGTCAAAACCGGCCCCGACAAGGACACTAAAACACCTAAGACAGTACCCAAAGCATCATTAGCAAGTACTAGCAATGTTGAGGAGTCAAATCCTAAAAGCGAGGAGGAAATTACTCACTCGCCAGAAGACAGAACATATTCCTTGCATCTATTTACCTGCCTTTCGATTCTCCGACACTACCACCAACGTCGGATCTGATGAAACTGGTTGAAGAGGCACAAAGGAAAAATAAGAAAATTGTAATAGGTTGTGATGCCAACTCGCATCATGTAGCTTGGGGTAGTACAAACACCAATCGCAGAGGACAAGCCCTCATGGATTTCTTTAATACTAAAGACTTGATAACATTGAACTTAGGTGATAAAGCTACCTTCGTCAATAGAATCAGAGAAGAAGTATTAGATATAACTATATGTTCAGAAGAGCTTATAAACGAAATTCAGGATTGGAGAGTTTCGGACGAGCACTCCTTTTCTGATCATCGGTACATAAGATTCAAAATACTAAGGCCACCACCAAAGCCGATAAAGTTTCGGAATAAGTCTAAAACTAATTGGACAATGTTCGGGACCTTACTAAAGAACCGTTTAGGTCAGGACACTTTTCAATGTCGAAATAAAGAGGATATAGATGCCAAAGTGGAAACGTTCACAAGTGCCCTGGTTGAATCGTTCGAGGACAGCTGCCCTCTGCGAGAGCGGAGATCTGCCCAGGAAAAACCCTGGGTAACTGGGGAGATCCGGAACCTTGGGAAGACTCTTCGCAAACTATTTAACCGGGCACGGCGTAAAAAGACCGCAGTATACTGGGATGAGTATCGTAATAAACTTGGTGAATATAAGAAAATCGTTCGAGAAGCCAAACGAGACTCCTGGAAACTTTTCTGTGAACAGGTAGATAGCGTAAATGACGTATCGAAGATAAAAAAATTCCTATCCAAAACTCATGTCCAACCGGAATCTATGATCGATGACACGGGCAGGAGGCTTGAGGATATGGAGGAGACAATGAAACTCCTAATGGATTCTCATTTCCCACCCGGTATATCGAATAACATAGATGAACCGATATTGGAGGAAGGGGAGGGTAACACGGAAATAGTTATTACAACTGACATGGTTAAAGGGGCAATCAAGAGCTTTGCTCCCTATAAAGCTGCAGGGCCGGATGGAATTTTCCCGGCACTTTTGCAGATGGAGGCGGGACTGGTTTCCGTACATCTGTCACAGATATTCACTGCATGCTTAAAATTGGCATATACCCCAGTTAAATGGCAGGATGCAAGAGTAATATTTATACCCAAACCAGGGAAACCTAGCTATGCGAAGTCTTACGTCCTTCCTACTTAAAACCTTGGAACGGATAGTCGATAGCATGGTTAAAAGCAGCATACCATACAATGACCTTAAATATAAGCAGCATGCTTAAGTAAAGGGACGATCGGTGGAAACCGCTTTAAATGAAGTTGTCCACTACATAGGTGAATCTTTCGATAGCAAACTGTATACACTGGCAGTATGCATTGACATCGAAGGCGCTTTCAATAACGTGCACACTGATACTATTATCCAATCCCTAGACCAGTTTTATGTTGACCGGGGGCTCCGTAACTGGATCAACTACATGCTAAGGAACAGATGGATAAGCTGCGAGATGTACGATATAACTATCAGGAAAAAGGTATTTCGCGGTATACCACAGGGTGGCATTTTGTCACCTTTACTCTGGGTCACCACGATTAATAGCCTCCTAAGGACCCTAACCGAGAAAGGACTTAGACTTGTCTGCTATGCAGACGATGTCGTAATACTTTTAAAGGGAAAGGATCCAAATTACTTGTGTAGAAGAGCTGAGTAGGCTCTGAATACGGCCTTGATCTGGGCTCAACCGAGAGGCCTCAATGTTAACCCGGCGAAGACGGAAATCTGTCTTTTCACAAGAAAGACAAAAATTTCTACATATACTGAACCTTGCTTCTTGGGCAAGAAGATACCGGTGACAGACAAAGTTAAGTACTTAGGTGTAATACTTGACCGGAAATTAAAATGGAGACACCACATAGAGGATAGGATCAACAAGGCACATCGGTGCTGGGCGATATGTAGGAGAACCATAGGCATGAAATGGGGTCTTAGTCCTACTATGACAAATTGGCTTTATAAAAGTGTAATTAGACCAATTCTAGCTTATGATTCAATAATCTGGTGGACTGCTTTGGACAAAAAGTGTAATATCAAACTACTACAGGGAGTTCAGCGTACATGCTGCTTGGGTATAAGTGGTGCCATGTGTACTACTTCAACCAAGGCTCTGGAAACGTTGCTAGATATTCCACCCATTGAAACATATATAAGATATGAGGCGGCGCTTACAGCCGAACGACTCTTTACTTTAGGCGAACTGGCCAAAAACGGTTATAGGACACGTCATCAATGTATACTGGACACATTGGAAGGTTATACACATTCATCGGACGTGCCTGATCGCATACCAGACACTGAATATGTCGAAAACTTTGAAACGCTAATCCCAGATAGAATGTCTTGGTCAAGCGGAACATTAGAGCAAATACCAGTAGGAATCCGTTGCTACACGGATGGCTCTAAATTAGGGGACAAAGTGGGTCTGGGGTTCTATATTGAAGACCCAGAAACAGAAATATACCACCGTTTACCCAATCATAACACAAGCTTCCAGGCAGAAGTACGAGCAATAACGGAATGTGTAAATTGGATTAGAATAAATATGGCGCCCACAGGGCTTAATATATTTACCGACAGCCAGAAGGCAATTTGTGCGATATCAGGTGATAGAATTAAATCTAAGACCGTATTGGATTGTAAGAAAGCTTTAACTGAATACTCTCCCAGAGGTAAGGTTCACATCATATGGGTACCAGGCCACTCGGGAGTAATCGGCAACGAAAGGGCGAATGTAATAGCTTTAAAGGGAAGGGAGCTCGATGTAGTTAACCTGACAAACGCAAAACCATTCGACGCAACAAAAGCTGAATTAAAAATATGGATGAGAGAATCCCATAAGGACTCTTGGAATAATGAAACGGTGGGTAGAACCACAAAGATTCTATGGGGTGACCCTGATGAGAGCAAGACGAGAAATCTTCTCAAAATGAGCAAGTCTGAGGTTAGTATGATGGTACGTATTCTCAGTGGACACACAGGATTATGAGCACATCTATACAAAATTGGACGTTCGAATTCAGACGAATGTAGAGCATGTGGAGAGGACAGTGAAACTCTGGAGCACTTTCTTTGCCATTGTCAGGCATTCGTCGAAGTTAGATCCAAGTATCTTGGAAGTGATGTTATTCCGGAAATAACATTCTTAACCAACACCGATTGTAAGATTCTTAGGAATTACGTCCAGGAAACTGAGTTTCTGAACATGGAAAAATAATACATTCAGTGAACAATTTTTTTTTCTTGAATTGGAGCGCACAACAGGCCCGATAGTGGCCTAGGTGTATTTCTTCGGATTTGATGTAGTATACATCCTCCTATCAACCTAACCTATAACTATTTTTACCAAAATTTTTTCGACAGATCATTTCGTTCTGTTTCGTTTATGATCATGTAGGTAAAAATATACAGGTAATGATAATTTCGATTCATTCACTAATAAGAAATATCAATGACTGAATTACAGGTTATAGTAATATAGTCCTAAATGTTAATAGGTAGACAATTCGTAATTTTTTATTTTGGAATACCTGTATCGGAAATGACAAGAATTGGTATATAAGTAAACTTCTCAGATTTTAAGTACCATATTTAATAAATCTACAATGAAGATTACATTAAAGTACGAAGAGTTGTGTTCCGTTTTATGGAGTGTATCTTCAAAAGGGCCAGAAAGAATTGAAGACATTTCAAATTATATAAAAACTACATATAGTAGAAAAGTAGACAAAACAGGCATATCAAAAATTGAAAACTTTTTAAAACTTTTTGATGTAAAAAGTAAGTCTGTGGATGGAAATCAAAAGAAATTTCGATTAAAATTTTGTAGTTGGATGGAAACTACTACGGAAATCTCAACTTACAACACATCAACAGGAGCGCCTTGCAAGTCATACGAAGACTTATGTTCAAGGTCAAAAAAATGCTGAAAAAGGAAAACCAACCTATGGGTGCCGTACATACTGCAACTATTCTTGTGAAAAGTATACCAACTCCAACATCAAAATCAAATTTTACTGAAGAGGAAGCAATAGCGCTTATGTTGGAACTGGGTCTCAGTCGAAATAAGTACCAAATATTAAGGAAAGCTCTGCATGAAAAAGGACACAATATATTACCATCATACAAGGCGATCCAGGAAAAAAACAAACTATCCTACCATCACCTATTGCTGTTAATGATGTGGAAGCTTGTATTGATATATCATCTTTGCTCTAAAACACAGCATCAAGAATTGTGTCAGACTTTACAGAAGACCAACTAAGGAAAATTCATAACTGTGATGTTGTCTTACTGTGTAAGTGGGGATGTGACGGTTTATCAGCACTTCCAGAATACAAACAAGCTTGTGGAAGTCGGACATTAGCAGACTACAAAAGTGTATTTATGTCATCATTAGTGCCATTACGAATTCGTTCATATTCCCTTAATCCATCATCGTCAAGCATCGGAAATTCATTTGAAGATATATGGATCAATACAACTCCGGGTTCAAAAAATTTTTGTAGACCCATTGGATTTGAATATATAAAGGAGTCAAAGAAAACAACAAAAGATTTAGTGGAATATTTAAAAGATGAAATAAATGCACTGGAGCCCATTTGCATAAAAATAAAGGAATTCTCTATTAACGTATCATATCAGCTAAGCTTAACAATGATTGATGAAAAGGTCAGCAATGCCATAACATAAACTTCTTCCTTCTGGAGATGCTCAATATGTAATGAGAAAAAGTCGCAATTCTCAAATATAAACAAAAGCAGAAGTATTAATGAAGAAGTCCTGTCTTTCGGAATTTCACCACTTCATGCCAGAATACGATTTTTGGATTACTTTTTACACATAGCATACGACCTCAAATATAGAAGTGTGCCAGAGAATCTTACTAAATCAACAAAAAATAATGAAGAATTGAAAGAACTGAGAGCTGCGGAAAAAAGCAGAATCCAAGAAGAATTTAAAGTTTAGATGGGATTAAACATCGACAAACCACTTCCAAGTTGCGGTAGTACAAATGACGGTAATACGGCGAGAAGGTTTTTTCGTGATTTTGAAATTACTTCAAAAATAACTGGAATCGACAAGGAGTTGCTTCGAAGAGTTAACACTATTTTAATGGCACTGAATAGTAAACATAAAATTAATGGAAATCGATTTTGGGAATATACATCTGAAATTTCTAAATTACTTGTATCTCTGTATCCATGGAGGGAACTAACACCAACAATACACAAAGTATTGTGTCATGGTCAAATAATAATTGAAACAAATATTCTTCCACTTGGAGAGTTAACAGAAGAAGCCCAGGAAGCGAGGAATCGAGATTTTAAGCATGTTCAACTATTCAGCTCAAGAAAATGCTACAGGCAATCACAGAATGAAGATATTTTTAATAGTTTACTTCTATCTTCTGATCCTGTTCTTTCAACTATGCGAAAAAGATGGATTTGTTATGAAACTCTATCATCTCAAAACAAGGAAAATTTAAAGGACTTATATTACCTTCTGGATATGTATACCGATATGACAGATTATTTTATAGAAAATAAGTAGTGTTAGGAATTAACTATATAAGTAGGTTGTAAGAATTAATTGTATTATGTTTAAGATAAACAGTTCAAATAAAAAAAGCTATTATACTAACTGATGATATTGTATTAAATTGTGTTTTATATTTCGGTGGGCGGGAAAGGTGGTTTGTGTGGGGTGATTTAGGTGTTGTTGTGCGTGGCTCATAATAAAATTATAATTTTTTTATTGTATATACAATGTTATAGTCTTTAATAAAATAATTAACTAAATAATTTTTAAAAATTGTCCAAATGTATGTTCTGTCATACTTAATACTAAAATATGAAAAAGATGAAATTAAAGAACACAGGTTTAAATGAACATATTTTTGAATGTAATTGAGATATTGGCTTGAAATTTTTTGTAAAGGGTCGAGAATTTCCATATCTAACTAAAAAATGATATTAAGAGATAAATATGGACTAAATTGTTGTAGCTATCTGCGACCCTATTAAAATTTTGATATAAATCATAGTTTTAGAAATTAAACAAATATGTAATATAAGACAAAATCTTTATTTATGAACAAAACTCAATGACATTTTCAACGCTTGTTAAATTTGTCATTTCAAATAAGAAAATGCAAAAAAAAAAATTGAAAAGGTCAAAGGGCATCCCGCAATTCCCAAAAATAGGAATGAAAATCCCAAAAATGGGATTTTTTACTTTTTTGCCTATAGGGTCCACATTTCTTTTAGGGCTGGGAAAATACTTTTGGAGTAAATAGAAAACATATTGAAGTTTCCAAAACTGCTTTCAGTTTTCTGATCCCAGCTTTGGGATTTTAGAACATGTCGCCCAAAGTTGAAGTTTTGATAAAAAATAGGTCATATTCGGAAGGACGCAGTGGCAACATTTTCAAAAAATAGGACAAGTTTTTTACGCCAAAGCGTTCTGCGTAAAGATACCTTTTAGAAAACTATAAAATTGTTATTTGTTCTTAAAGAAAATTTTATTTTATTAATAAAAGAGTTAAGACACATTTTTGGCAAAAAAAAACGGCAAAAATCTGAAATTTTTTGAATTTTTAAATTATAAAACGTATATTTTTGGATCTGCAAATGATATTTTTTGCATATTATTGGAAATTTTTTT
Organism: Lucilia sericata; assembly: GCF_015586225.1. NCBI lineage: Eukaryota > Metazoa > Arthropoda > Insecta > Diptera > Calliphoridae > Lucilia > Lucilia sericata. The sequence goes on from NW_023994620.1 coordinate 54,279, forward strand.
GTCTAACTAACAAGAAAAAATTGAGTCCATTTGTATTCAAAAAAAAGGCGGACCAAGGTATGGTAAATTTTGTATCACTAAATTTTTAAATGCCTATAACTCGGATATTATAAGAGATAAGTAGTATGTCCAAGCATGTTTTTTCAAGATCTCGTCGAGCGCTTTCAGAAAATATAAAAATCTTTGTATTTGGGTGAAAAAAATGGCACGAGTTTAAAAATTTTACATGTCGTAGGTACCCTACTTTGAGCCGCCACAGCGCCGTCCCTGGGGAATCTGCAGGGTTCATCTTCAAAACTTAACTCGAATACTCCTTGGCTACACTCACGCCAAATTTTATCCCAATCGGATCAGCTGTTTTGAAATGCCAGATTTATTTCAAAAAAAAACCTCAGTTTGGGTTTCTGAGCACGAGCATCGCAGCACAAAACCCCAACATACAGTCCACATCAGCATCAAACGTTTTTATCCCAACTATCACTTCCTTGACCCTACAAGAGAGCAAAAATTTCAATCAATCTCCCAACGAGAGAGAGGCCTTATTTACTGCAATAGTACATATTGATACTAGAGGCGAAAGATATCATGCCAGAGCAACCATTGATCCTGGTTCACAATCAACTTTTATGTAAGAAAAGTTGAAAAACGGACTAAATTTACCCACCAATCGAAATTTAGTTCATGTAACAGGCTTAAGTCAAACAGTTTCAGAGATCTCAACCAAAGATTCTTTATTCAATCTTTGCTCTAAGGTGGATTTACAGTTTAAATTAGAAGTCTGGGCACCAGTCCTGAAGACACTTCCATCTAATTTACCACCTCAGACTTTAAACTTGCAACATTTCAATGAGATTGCTAAATTAGAACTTGCAGATTCTCAATTCGGCGTCATGAAATAACTCCCCAATATAAAAATGAAATAAGTCCTCAAATTTAGGGACTTATTTCATTATGAAATAATTCCCCAATTTAAAAATGAAAAAAGCCCCAACGAAATGAAATAACTTCCTAACTTAAAATGAAATAACACCCCATTTTTGGGGATTTATTTCAAATGAAACAAATCCCTAATTTTAAAATGAAATAAGGGCGTCATGAAATAACTCCCCACGATATAACTCCCCAAAACAAAAATGAAATAACTCCCTAAATTTGGGGACTTATTTCATTATGAAATAATTCCCCAATTTAAAAATGAAAAAAAGCCCCAACGAAATGAAATAACTTCCTAACTTAAAATGAAATAACACCCCATTTTTTTTTTTAAATAACAAATTATGGAACAAGTCGGACATTTCTAAAAAAAGTAAGTCGCTCATACTTTCGAGTGGGGATTCAAAGTTTAATACATTTCAGTTTAATCGCATAATAAAGATTCCCTTAATAGCCGGCCTGCGGCCGGGCGCAAGGACTTTCTACTCTATGGGATTTTAGAACATGTCGCCCAAAGTTGAAGTTTTGATAAAAAATAGGTCATATTTGGAAGGACGCAGTGGCAACATTTTCAAAAAATAGGAGAAGTTTTTTACGCCAAAGCGTTCTGCGTAAAGATACCTTTTAGAAAACTATAAAATTGTTATTTGTTCTTAAAGAAAATTTTATTTTATTAATAAAAGAGTTAAGACACATTTTTGGCAAAAAAAACGGCAAAAATCTGAAATTTTTTGAATTTTTAAATTATAAAACGTATATTTTTGGATCTGCAAATGATATTTTTTGCATATTATTGGAAATTTTTTTGTCTAACTAACAAGAAAAAATTGAGTCCATTTGGTCCAAAATTACGCCCGGTATTCAAAAAAAGGCGGACCAAGGTATGGTAAATTTTGTATCACTAAATTTTTAAATGCCTATAACTCGGATATTATAAGAGATAAGTAGTATGTCCAAGCATGTTTTTTCAAGATCTCGTCGAGCGCTTTCAGAAAATATAAAAATCTTTGTATTTGGGTGAAAAAAATGGCACGAGTTTAAAAATTTTACATGTCGTAGGTACCCTACTTTGAGCCGCCACAGCGCCGTCCCTGGGGAATCTGCAGGGTTCATCTTCAAAACTTAACTCGAATACTCCTTGGCTACACTCACGCCAAATTTTATCCCAATCGGATCAGCTGTTTTGAAATGCCAGATTTATTTCAAAAAAAAAACCTCAGTTTGGGTTTCTGAGCACGAGCATCGCAGCACAAAACCCCAACATACAGTCCACATCAGCATCAAACGTTTTTATCCCAAATATCACTTCCTTGACCCTATAAGAGAGCAAAAATTTCAATCAATCTCCCAACGAGAGAGAGGCCTTATTTACTGCAATAGTACATATTGATACTAGAGGCGAAAGATATCATGCCAGAGCAACCATTGATCCTGGTTCACAATCAACTTTTATGTAAGAAAAGTTGAAAAACGGACTAAATTTACCCACCAATCGAAATTTAGTTCATGTAACAGGCTTAAGTCAAACAGTTTCAGAGATCTCAACCAAAGATTCTTTATTCAATCTTTGCTCTAAGGTGGATTTACAGTTTAAATTAGAAGTCTGGACACCAGTCCTGAAGACACTTCCATCTAATTTACCACCTCAGACTTTAAACTTGCAACATTTCAATGAGATTGCTAAATTAGAACTTGCAGATTCTCAATTCGGCGTCATGAAATAACTCCCCAATATAAAAATGAAATAAGTCCTCAAATTTAGGGACTTATTTCATTATGAAATAATTCCCCAATTTAAAAATGAAAAAAGCCCCAACGAAATGAAATAACTTCCTAACTTAAAATGAAATAACACCCCATTTTTGGGGATTTATTTCATATGAAACAAATCCCTAATTTTAAAATGAAATAAGGGCGTCATGAAATAACTCCCCACGAAATAACTCCCCAAAACAAAAATGAAATAACTCCCTAAATTTGGGGACTTATTTCATTATGAAATAATTCCCCAATTTAAAAATGAAAAAAAGCCCCAACGAAATGAAATAACTTCCTAACTTAAAATGAAATAACACCCCATTTTTTTTTAAATAACAAATTATGGAACAAGTCGGACATTTCTAAAAAAAGTAAGTCGCTCATACTTTCGAGTGGGGATTCAAAGTTTAATACATTTCAGTTTAATCGCATAATAAAGATTCCCTTAATAGACGGCCTGCGGCCGGGCGCAAGGACTTTCTACTCTATGGTATGTCAAACAACGGCTTCGCTTAATAAATATTTCCTAAATAGCCGGCCTACGACCGGACGCAAGGATTTACCACTCTATAATATGACTTCGCTTAATAAAGATTTCCTAAATAGCCAGCCTAAGGCCGAACACTTTTGATACAAGGAGAATGTATTCTTAGCGAAGCCGGTGTCCAATGTAACCCAGAGGATAAAATCCTTGCGCCCGGCCGAAGGCCGGCTATGAGACATATATTATTTATTTCGTGTGACAAATGTAATATAATGAAATAACTCCCCAAAAATATTTTTAGGGATTTATTTCATGTTTGAATTTTGAGGAATTATGTCATAATGAAATAATGCCAAAAAAAAAACGAATTAAATCCCCAAATTTCGTTGTTGTTGCTTTCTGAACAAATTTTTCTACAAAATGTTTATAATAACTAGTTTTAGAGTTTTTCGATTCTTACTTTATCCCAAAAAGAGGATTTTTTATATGGCTCCCCTAGAATTTTTCTAAAATAACTTTATTTTTTGGTATTTTTTAAATGCATAAATAATGTTTTTACATTAATACGCAAACGTACCAAATCCACCATTTATGGAATGATTTTAATGCGGAATTAGAAATGCTTATTCAATAAATTTTTTTGAATTTTTTAGATCGGAAGTAAACAACCAGATTCTGGAACTACGACATTGTAAATAATAATATCGCTATTAATTCTCAAAACAGTTCTCTCGAAAAATGTTGTGATTAAAAAGTTTTTGGTTGTGAATATTTTTAATTAAAAGTCTAAAGGGAAGACACAAATGAAATCCTTTGTAAAGAATATTACAATTCAAAAAAATTTTGGAAATGTATATTGAATATAAGATTTTAGTTTAGCTTTGTGCCATTTTCCATAGGAAGTGCCCCTTTTAAAATGTAACTTAAGCTCATCAAATACGAACCGATATTTCTACAGATAACCAATAACCATATTTTTACAGAAGAACAATTAAAATTGGCATACAAGAATATGTACAAAACATCCTAAAATGTGCCAAAAAGTGCCAAAAAACATTTGAAAAATGCTAAAAAAGGTGCTAGGTGCTACATTACATTTTTGGGTGCTAAATGAGTTTAAAAAGTGCTTGATATAAATTGGCATACAAGAATATGTACAAAACATCCTAAAATGTGCTAAAAAGTGCCAAAAAACATTTGAAAAATGCTAAAAAAGGTGCTAGGTGCTACATTACATTTTTGGGTGCTAAATGAGTTTAAAAAGTGCTAAATCTAGCACTAAAAGTGCTAAGTTGGTAACACTGACCGCACCAGATGTCGAATTAAAAGAAAACTACACCAAAAGAGAAGTTTTATCTACAATTGCCAAATTCTTTGACCCTTGTGGATGGATAGCCCCCATAGTAGTAGACGCAAAACTAATTATGCAACAGATTTGGTTAGACAAAGTCGATTGGGATGACATAATAAAACCTTTGACTTGTCTAAAGTCAAAAAAATCATAAAAAACTGTCCTACAATAAATACACTGAAAATTCCCCGTTGGATCCAAATTCACCCGAATTGCAATGTGGAAATTCACGGCTTCAGTGATGCTTCAGAAAAGGCCTATTCAGCGACCCTTTATGTTATACAAATACAAATACCCATGTAGCTGCTATTAAGCAAATATCGTTCAGCAGAAATCACCCGAGAAGAAATATAATTCATCAAAATTCGTCTTATCATATGGACTCAACAAAAACATTTCCCAGATGAGCACAAGTATTTGAGACTCAAACAGAAAATCTCCCCAAAAAGCAGTCTTTTGACCTTAAATCCATTCATGGATCGCAATGGCATTATAAGAGCCAATGGTTGACTCGCTCAATCACCAGCATTGACCTATAATGAACGCTACACCATATTGCTGCCTCATAACTCGAAGCTATCTCGGCTTCTAGTTGAATTTACACACAAAATTACTCTTCATGGAGAAAATCAACTAATGACTAGAGTCCTACGCACAGAATATTGGATATTCAGATTGAAACCCTTGGTCAAAAGCGTAATTCACAACTGTAAAACTTGTGTTTTGTAGAAAAACAGGCACAAAATCAAATCATGGCTTCACTACCATCAGAACGCACAACTCTATTCAGACCCTTTGCAACACAGGCCGAGCGTGTCTTATCACAAAAGGGTACATTTGCATATTTGTATGCTTCGCCACAAAAGCCGTACATATTGAACAGCAAGTGACCTATCGACCCAATCGTTCCTAGCTGCATTTTCCCGCTTCATAGGAAGACGTGGAAGTCCCGCACTCATTTACTCAGACAATGGAAAAAAATTTGTCGGAGCAGAAGAACTCCTCAGAAAAGAAGAAATCATATTAGCCATCAAAATATCGACTGGAAGTTTATTCCCCTAGGAGCCCCACACACGGGATGCCTTTGGAAAGCCGTTGTAAAGTCATTCAAAACTCACCTCGAAAAGATGATACCAAACATGAAATTCACTTTTGAAGAGATATCTACAATTCTTATTCGTATAGAATCGTGCCTAAATTCTAGACCCTTAACTGCTAGCGATGAACCAAATTGCCTTAATCCATTGACCCCTTGACAGTTCCTTATTGGTAGTGCATTCTGGACCCAAGCCGAACCCGATGTAAGCAGTGAAAATCTTTCTCTCATCAAGCGTTGGAAACGCTTAAAGGTCATCTACCAATCATTTTGCCAAAGATGGAAGTCCGAGTACCTAGTTGAACTCCAACGCAGATACAAATGGAATACTCAGAAGGACAACGTTAAAGTCAACGATCTGGTTGTCATCAAACACAACAACTTGCCACCTAACGAATGGCAAATGGGCCGAATCATTAAAACCTGACCAGAACTGTAGAGTTGTCAACATCAAGACAAAAAATGGAGTCATCACCAGTCCAATAACAAATATTGTGGTTTTGTTTGCAAATTTATATAACCCCTAGCCATTTACATACACTAATATTGTTCTAACATTTATACTTACAGTTATGGCATTCAAACAACCAAACATTGGTATCATTTATATGGCGTATTAATGCCATATCTGTCAAAGTCACCACAACATCCTATTCACACCAACTTATGCAACTAAGAGGAGGCCTAATCATCAAAATGGACCTGTTCATATATTTTGGTAAACTGCACCTAGTCATGGGGGCCGGAATGTTTAGTATTAACACAATTGTTAATTAAGTTACTCTCATTTACAGCTGCTATCAGAATAATAGCACCTGTTCCTCAGTAAATTTGAAATTATAAAAAAATGTATATTATTTAAAAGTGGTGTTTGTTTATTGTTTAAAAATATTGAGAAATGTGTTAAGAATATATGAAAGAAAATACAGAATCATGTAAATTCATATTCATTAAAAAATTAGGTTTTTTAAAAAAAGATAAAGCACCACTTGTGTTCAGATGTTAATTAAAAATAGAAAATGTTTTAAAAAGTTCATAATTTGAGTAGTTTTGTGTCAAATTATCTTTAAGGATTATTATTAGCTTATGGTTGCGTTACCCTAGGTCCATGGGGGGCTAGCCAACTCCTTTCATTTAATTCACCAAATTCTGACAACTCCAAAAGTCATAATTGTTGGTTGGTTTTATTTCAGATATCTTTCTCTTTACACGGTATACAAATTTTTGATTGACATTAAATCGGAACTCTGGGCAGGCCTCTCAATTACAGCGGCTCAATTGTCCAGAATTCAATTTTCAATTTTTTCATGACCGAAATCAGTGGAATATCATCAAATACATTCGGAAATATAATTTGCATACGGATTTTAATATATTCCAATGCTTCCATGATAGGTACTATACGTGTAATGGGTGCTATATCATATAACGGAAAGCATCAAAATACTGTATTACTAAAACCGCCATATTTTTGGATTTTTTTTAATATTTTAAGAATATTTTTTGAGTTTGGAGGACTTCTTACGTTATATCAAGAACCCTTTCTAAAAAATAGAATAATTTTGGACATGTCTGCTCAAATGTCTGTTATTACATCCTTGTTTTCAAGAATATTACTTTTATTGAGCTGTAAACATTTAAAATGTGTTCTCATAGTCACCTGGATATAGATTCAGTAATTTTTAGCCGATAAATCGTTTAATATTTTTTCCAGTTCCAACAAAATTGGAGTTATTTTTATTTATAGCACTATGCCCCTAATCATTTAACGAAAATTAGCGGTTTGAAGTTCAGCAATTTCGGTGTAAATTTGTAAGATATGATAATTTGTAATCATTTCATTTGAACAACCCACAATATTTCTTTTCGGGATTATGTTTTCCCCCTTGAAATCAGTTTTTAATTGTTTCACGTGTTTTTTCTTTGCAGTGCGTGAAATATCCTATTATTTTAAATCAAATGCTATAATTCTTTAAAGCCGAATTTAATTATTAATAATACAAATAGCAGCTTACCTATTTTAATGGGTTTTAATAAAATATTATGCACTAGTTTTCTTTTTTGCGAAAAATTAATTTATTGGTGCTATTATTTTGACAGGTCCAAATTGAAGTACATAAGCGATTGGACGTATTTTTTATAAATTAACTTATTAATTTTGAAAAAATTGTTTACTTTGTGAGAGTATAGACTTCTAGTAATAATACTACAAAATTGTGTAGAAAAATATTGGCGAATAATAAAAATCAAACTGCTAAGTGGTGCTATTATTTTGACGGTAACTGCATTTGTTATTTATTTACTTGCTATTCCCTATTCCCTTTTGTACTAAAAATAACTTCTTATTTGCATAGCTAAATCTTGTAAGATCGCTGTAGTTTGATCAGTACAACTATAGTCAAATTTTGCGCGGACAACTTTGACACCTACTATATAAGCCTTGTGGAAAAAAAATGGGCGAACTAGCAATAAATTTGGAAACATGTTGTTAGATGTCCCAAATTTTATACGATATCAAATCAATGACTTTTTATCGGATTTAAAAATGTTAAAATTGTCTTAAAGTATATACACATAATTGCCCATAACTTTGAAATTCCTTTAAGTACAGGATAATTTTAGATTTCGTGCAAATAAAATATTTTACTCCCAAAAGGTTAAGGGTCAACTTTCATACTGTGTTGTTCAATGTCAAATATATCAGACAGCCCCGTATTAAAAATTAAAAAATGGTATGAGGATACCTATACTCTCTTTTATATTTAAGTGAAATTTTTTCCATGAAAACTCGTGTAGTTCAGGAGTTATTAACCAAAACGTAATTTAAAGCAAGTTTTTTATATAAAATCGAATGAAAAATTAAACAAACAGAAAAAATATAAAGTGGAATCAATTTTAATTTATATGGAAAATGCTATGTATCTCTTAAACTGCAGGACCAATTTAAATAAAATGAAAATTATTAAGAACGATTTAGTCTTACTGAAAATTTACCTTGTTACTACCTTGTGGAAATACAAGGTGAGGTACGTGGAGTTAAATGAGAGTACTTCGATTAAAAAAATGTGTTTAAGCTTCACAAATCTGCAAGTAAGAACCGATTTGGCCGACGTTGAATTTTTCTCATGGTTGACATTACGGGTATTAAAAAACTTAATGGTAGTACTAATTGAAAAATTATTTTAGTTCAATTTTAGTCCATTACTTTATTTAAATTATATCTCTGAAATTTTTGCTTACAAAATCAGTATGAAAGAAACACACATTCATTTTTATATGAAAATAGGTGGAATAATCTGGACACATATAAAGAGGCCAAGTTATTGTGGCCCTTTTTCGATGAAAAACGCACTAGAACCCTTATAAACCGGAATAGACGGGTTATATCGAGGTTGATAGCTGTAATAACAGGACACTGGGTGCTAGGCAGACATGCAAGACGGCTTGGGCTCCCCTTCAATGAACACTGTCGCAGGGAAAAGGAAGAAACGATCTTCCATCTTCTCTGCGAATGCCCTGTTCTAGCTGTTAAGAGAAAACGCTTTCTTGGCATCTACTTCATATCTTTGATGAGATATCTGGATTCAAGCTTAAAGACATCCTGAGATTTCTCACGTCTACAGGCTGGATCTAACACTATACAATAATATATCTGACGAGTGGAGAGGTGCGTTCAAAATGGACTCTACTTGACTGTTTGCTCGTAGTGAAATATATTTTATATTATCTGAGAGATAATATTCCGTAAATATTTTGTTTAAAATGTATAACAGTAAAGAATTAGGACATATTTTGTAAAATATTACAAAATAATTCACAGAATTCAAATAGCAGGTATAGCTTTAACTATAAGAGATATTGACCTAATTTTTTCACTGTTTTATTCCCTAATCTATTGACCATAAATACCCTGGTGATATTTCAAAAATTTTAAAATTTGTTTAACAAAGATTTAAAAAACTGAAAATGGAGTTTTGAAACTGCCGTGTAAAAAATTATTTTTTTTCTATCATAGCTAAGAACTGGTCCACGATATCTTTTAAGGACAAAAACTTATATTCGAGTAAATATAGATATATTTTATATAATAAAATTGATTTATTAGTATATTTTCCAAAATAAGTTAAATTTTTTTCCACATTTCCTAATCAAGTTATCTGAGACACGTTAATGGCCTGTGGAATTTTTAATAACATTCACATTTTTCAACCATTTTTCCTGTTTTACATCTTTTTGAAATACTAAATCTATGTACGTTATGATTCTTTAACAATAATATGTAAAATATTTACCTAATAGCAACATTTATCATATAATATCAAAATATACGAAGTATGCTTCTACCGCGACCAGGTCACGTTTTTGGAGACAAAATCTGTCGTAACTCTGTTTGACTTAAAGTAACAAGAATTATGTATATAATATAAATTATGAAGTGCAATATTAGCTTTGTTTTGAGGTACTAAGCGAGTTTCTATTATTTACCGTTCTAGAGTTATAGCTTCATATGTTAGCTTTTTGGCCAAAAATTTTGATTTTTTTAAACTTTGAGCGACGAGCGGCACGTGTTAACGTCTTTTAATCGAGCTCAAATTTCGGCTATCTCAATATCTGGAAAAGGGAATCATTTTGTGGGGTTAAGACGACAAGATTCCGAAATTTTTTCTCCCCATATAAGATCCGGTCAGTCTACTGGACACATTGGAAGGTTATACACACTCATCGGACGTGCCTGATCGTATACCAGACACAGAATATGTCGGAAACTTTGAAACATTAGAGCAAATACCAGTAGGAATCCGTTGTTACACGGATGGCTCTAAATTAGGAGACAAAGTGGGGCTGGGGTTCTATATTGAAGACCCAGAAATATACCACTGGCGCCATACCATACCAGAAACAGAAATATATATATGGCGCCTACAGCGCTTAATATATTTACCGACAGCCAGAAGGCAATTAGGGCGATATCAGGCGATAGAACTAAATGTAAGACCGTATTGGACTGTAAGAAAGCTTTAACTGAATACTCTCCCAGAGTTAAGTTCACATCATATGGGTACCAGCCCACTCGGGTGTAGTCGGTAACGAAAGGGCGAATGTAATAGCTTTAATGGGAAGGAAGCTCGAGGCAGTTAACCTAACAAATGAGAAACCATTCGACGCAACAAAAGCTGAACTAAAAATATGGGTGAGAGAATCCCATAAGGCCTCTTGGAATAATAAAACAGTGGGTAGAACCACGAAGATCCTATGGGGTGACCCTGATGAGAGCAAGACGAAAAATCTCCTCAATATGAGCAAGTCTGAAGTTAGTATGATGGTATGTATTCTGAGTGGACACACATGATTACGAGCACATCTATGTAGTACACATTCTCCTATCATCCTACCTACCTACCTACTATATGTGATCACTTAACTATTCCAAGTTTTTAAGAAAAAATTATAAATTAGAGAATTGTTTTTGAAAGTGGCATTTCCACTTTCAAGTTTCTAATAAAAGTTTTATGTCATCTGAACATGTTTAATACATTTTAGTACAGATATGTACATGCAAATTGTCTTTGGCACACATATTTTTAAAAACATAAAAATTTATAACCTTCTATATCTCATTTCAACCATTGGACTCTCGATACTTTCAAAGTTAACAACTCATATACGTACATGTCCCTTTTATGCCTGTTGACGTCGCTGACGCCGACGCCTTTTATTTTCCGTCCGCGGCTAACTATACTACATATGGTGATCTGGCATCACCATATGTAGTATGGTGAGTTTGCCCTTTGTCAAATAAGAAGTTTTTTGACATCTTAGTTTTTTTTATTGCAAAAAAGAAAACCAATAGAAGCGGACGGACAAAAAGGAAAAAGTCAAAGAAATAAAATTTATAAATTAAAATCAAAGTTAAAAGTGAAATTAAAGTAAACTAAAAACAATTGTAATTGAAATAAAATAAAACCACTAACAAACAAAACTAAGGAAGAGAAATAAATAAATCAAAAACCAAACAAAAAATAAGGGTGGTTTCTACTTTTGTGAATGTGAGTGTGTGCGTGTGATTTAAAGAAACCACGACCTATCCCACAGCAGACAGCAGCTTCTTGAACCAGGTAAACCCCTCCGTGGAAGAAACATTGGTCCTTCGCCCGTTAAAGGAATTGCTGAAAAAAAGGTGCGTAATTTGAAATATTTAGTGCCCAAAAGTGTTTCATTTAGTATCTCAAATCAATTTGTGGCTCACAAGAACAAAAGTGAGGTTATGTATTTTTGGAAAAGTTAAGCGCCATTTTTCTTCTACAATACGTTGTTTTTGTATTTTTAGTCCAATTTTATTTCCAAAAAATTTGATTAGCCATCTTTATTTTTTGCTAAGTGAATATTTATTGGAAAATTAATCAGATCAATTTGTGTTTCTCTTTAATTGTGCCTTTATAAAAGAAAGTGAGTGGATCTCTTTTAATTATTCTTTATATAAAAAAGTGGAGTAGTTCTCTTTAAATTGTGCCGTTATAAAAGAAAGTATAGTGGTTCTCTTTAGTCTTTCGTTTATAAATAAGACTCTTTGAAACTTGATTTTAATAAAATAAATTTTGGGGCTCTTCTTCTAAATTCACTTTTTTTGTCATTTTAAAAATTTGTCTTTCTGGTTTTTACTCTTTTCCATAAAAATGTCAATTTTTGAAAAATATATAATTGCGTCTGACGAGATGATTAGCATAGAGGCAATGCTAAAAGGCGAAGATTTTTCCCATTATACAGATGAGGCCTTCGAATTCGAGAAAAGCGAATTGGATAAGGCATGGGAAAAATACAAAAGCCTATATGATGAGTGTTCCGCGGACACTATAGAAAAAAAGAAAGAGCTAATAATGGTCCAGACTAAGCACCCACAAATCCGTAAAGCTTATGTGCGGTGTATAAACATAATATCAAAGGCAAAAAAGCATTTAGATACAAAGAAAGAAAAAAATGTAGAGTCAGAAGTTCCCAATCTTTGTAGTTCCATATCTGTACCACCGTGTGATACCGGTATTTTTCATGGCGATTACGTATCGTGGCCCACTTTTAGGGACATGTTTACGGCAATTTATATAAATAATAATAGACTTAGCCCTGTTGAGAAACTGTTTTACTTATTTAGGAAGACTGATGGCGAGGCTCGTGATATAAACAGGAATGTAGCTCTTACAGGAGATAATTTCGAGATCGCATGGAAGAATTTAATAACTCAATACGAAAATAAACGCGTATTAATAAATAGTCAATTAAAAGTATTGTTTAATCTGACTCCTTGCTCACAAGATTCAGCATCAGAAATAAAAAGGCTCCAAAGGGAGATTAATAATTGTATGTCAATTTTAAAATTATATAATGTTGATATTGGTTCTTGGGACCCCATATTTGTGTTTCAATGCTCATCGCGTTTGTCTGAGTGTTCCCTAAATCTTTGGGAACAATCCGTTGGAAATAAAACAGAGGTTCCCAAATGGGAAGAGTTAAACAATTTTTTAACGGATAGATTTCATGCTCTAGAAAGCGTTTCTGATATCATATCTTTGAACAATACATTTGCCATTAGCTCTCAAATGGTTTTAAACAGTGACAATAAAACATCAACTAAAGTTAAACAATTTAAGGCCCATTATAACAAGGTAGATTCTTTACAATGTAAAATATGCAAAGAAAATCATAAGTTGAGCACTTGCAACAAGTTTTTAAATATGGACTACAAAAATAGAGTCTCAACATTGAAAAAGTTTAGATTCTGTTTCAATTGCCTAACTATTGGCCATATGTACGGTGATTGTAAAAGTCCAAATGGTTGCTCTAAATGCAAAAGAAAGCACCATACGTTAATGCATAAAGATTTTATAAAGAAAAGTACTCAGAATCAAGTAAATGATGGGTCTCAAATTGATAATCAAAGTAACAATAATCAAGTACAGTCTTCTAATATTGCCGGCCCTTCAGGGGTAGTACATTCGCACCATACGTCTGTTTCAAAAAAGGTTATGTTGGCTACAGCATGGGTCAACATTATTAAATTTGGTTCGTATTACAAGGTACGAGCACTTATTGATCCTTGTTCGGATGAAAGTTTTATTTCTGAAAAAATCCAAAAATTATTGAATTTGCCTACTAGTCCAGTTACAGCTGAAATTACTGGTTTAGGCGGTGATGTAATAAGCAAATCATCAAAAATGGCATTTTTGGAAATTGGTTCTCTTTTTGAGCAAAATTTGTCTCTCAATATTAAAGCTTTGGTCGTGCCTCAGGTGACTAGTAATGTTCCAACACACTCCTTTGTACCACTAACTAAAAATGATCTACCAAATTTAACTTTTGCGGACCCAAAATTTTATGAAAGTGGTAAAATTGATTTGTTATTAGGAGGTGATTTATATCCTCTTATACTTCGTGGGGGAGTTCAACATGGAATTTTTAATTCATTAGTAGCTCAAGAAACAATTTTTGGATGGATTGTCACAGGCCCTACACCAAATAATGTTTCCCCACAACTTATCAAAATGTCTTATATGACCAAAGTTTCTATTAATGACCAATTGACAAAGTTTTGGGAATTAGAAGAAGTTTCTCATAGAAAGATTTTATCAGAAGAGGATAAAAAATGTGAAGAGATCTATCGTTCTACTACCACAAGAAATTCCGAAGGAAGATACGTGGTCAGTCTACCCTTTAAAATTAACTGTCCGGTGCCTGGTCCAAATAGACATGTAGCTGTTAGTCAATTTCTTAGAAATGAAAAATCATTGTTACGTAAACCTGAATTTAAGGCTCAATATGATGAGGTCCTAAAAGAATATTTGACGTTGAGTCATATGGAGAAGATTAAAGAATCTGAAAGTAGTCCAAGTTATTATTTACCTCATCATAGCGTATTTAAGCCAGAAAGTTCTACTACAAAGTTGAGAATTGTTTTTAACGCATCAAGCGCGTCATCGAATGGTATAAGTCTCAACGACATGTTGTATGTAGGCCCTATATTACAAACTGATTTAGTAGCCCTAATTTTAAAATGGCGGTTCTTCCAGTTTGTTTTTAATGCAGATATATCAAAAATGTATCGACAAATCTTAATTAAACCAGAACATAGACAGTACCAGAAGATAGTTTTTCGTAGTTCTAAGGAAAACCAAATCGAAGATTTTCAATTGAACACAGTCACTTTTGGCGTTAATTGTGCCCCATTTTTGGCTCTTAGGACGCTTTTACAGTTGGCTGATGATGAAGAACGTTGTTTTCCACTAGGCTCAAGAATTCTTCGGGAGTCGATGTACGTAGATGATGCTCTTGTTGGAGCACATTCGATACCTGATGCTTTGGAGGCAAGAGACCAATTAATTGGAATATTAGGTGCTGCTGGGTTTGAGTTGCGGAAATGGGCCTCAAACTCTAAACAAATTTTAAAAAATTTGCCCCAAGAGCATCTTCTTAATTCTTCTTTTTTGTCGCTCGATGATAAGAGCACGGCTAAAACTCTTGGTGTCCGTTGGAATGCGGCAGAAGACTATTTTTATTTTACAACTGAGAAGATTAAGTTTAAAAATGCTTATACGAAAAGAGAAGTACTCTCAATTATAGCAAGGCTATTTGATCCAGCAGGTTGGTTAGCCCCAGTGATTATAACCGCTAAAATTTTGATGCAACAAATGTGGCTCGACAAAATAGACTGGGATGAATATATAAAACATCTGGCTCTGCAAAAGTGGAAAACATTTATTTCTAATTATAATGAGATCGACACAATTAAACTGAATCGTTGGGTTCAATATACAACTAGCTCTCATATTGAATTTCATGGCTTTTGTGACTCCTCTGAGTTAGCTTATGCGGCCACATTATATATTCGTGTATTGAATGGTGATAGAGTTATTGTAAATTTGCTTACTGCAAAGACCAAAGTAGCTCCAATAAAACGACCGTCTTTACCACGTTTAGAGTTATGTGGTGCTGTACTTTTGGCAAATCTAATAGATAGTGTAATTCCCAATTTCAAATTAAGTTCATATACATTATATTTGTGGTCCGATTCTACAATAGTTTTAGCATGGTTGCGAAAACCACCATGCAATTGGAAAACATTTGTTGCAAATAGAGTAGCCACAATATTAGAAAAAGTGGGAAATAAAAATTGGTTACATGTAGCCTCAAAAGATAACCCTGCCGACCTAGCAACCCGGGGGCTGATACCTTCGGAATTAAGAGAAAACACACTCTGGTGGAGTGGCCCTGAGTGGCTTAAATTGGATAAATCTTTATGGCCCAAAGACTCATTATTATATGAGACTTCCGAAGAGTCAAAAAAGGTTCAAGTTAATATTGCTAGATCGTCAGAAATAGAAGATATTCTTGTTCGTTTCTCAAGCTTGCCTAAAGCCTATCATGTCATTTCATATATATTTAGGTTTTTCAATTTATCAAGTAAAACCAGGCGTAGATCTTTCCATTATGATACACTTAAAGTTTCGACGCAAGAACTGATGTTCGTACGGAATAAAATGTTTTCGTTGTCTCAACAATTGCACTTTCCCGCTGAGTACAGTAATTTGCTAACGAAGAACACGATTGATTCTCGTAGTCCGTTAATTACTCTTACGCCGTTTCTAGATAAAAACAATGTTATTCGTGCTAATGGTCGTCTTGGTTCTACAATTTGTCTGTCCTATAATGAGCGACATCCTATTATTCTTGCTTATAGAAGTAGGTTAGCTCATCTTTATGTGGAGTTTGTACACAAATTAGTCTTTCACGGAGGTCCTCGACTCGTTTTAAACGTAATCCGTCAAGAATGTTGGATAATTAAGGTTAAAAATTTGATTAAAACGATAATTTATAATTGCAAAGTCTGTACACTTCACAGAAAAAAACTTCAATCGCAAATTATGGCAGCATTGCCAGTAGAAAGAACTACATTAAGTCGTCCATTCACAAATACAGGCGTTGATTTTGCAGGCCCTTTTGAGATTAAAAGTTTCACAGGTCGTTATTGTCGTATCACTAAAGGCTACGTGTGTCTCTTTGTTTGCTTTGCTACCAAGGCAATACATCTCGAAGCTGTTAGCGATTTGTCCACTCAGGCCTTTATGGCAGCTTTGGCTCGTTTTATAGCTCGCCGCGGTTGCCCCAATTGCGTCTTTTCGGATAATGGTAGAAATTTTGTTGGCGCTGCTCGAGAACTTGGTTCAAATTTCGAGAAACACGTAAAGGAACTCCGTGATGCGGCTGTTGAAAAATATGGCCATCAACACCTAGATTGGAAATTTATTCCTGCAGCTGCACCTCATATGGGCGGATTATGGGAGGCAGGTGTGAAGAGTCTAAAAATACATTTTAAGAAAACTGCTGGCCAGTTAAAATATACATTTGAGGAGTTTTCCACCCTTTTGGCACAAATAGAAGCTTGTCTTAATTCCCGGCCTTTAGCTCCTATGTCAGACAGTATTGATGATTTGTCTCCCCTCACGCCTGGTCATTTCTTAATAGGTTCTGCTCTTCTCACCCCAGCTGAACCTGAAGAAGTATGTTCTCCACTCAGTGCTGTTAACAGGTGGCGTAAGATTAAGGCGGTGCAACAGGAAATTTGTCATCGTTGGAAACAGGAGTATTTAAAAGAGTTACATAAGCGTAACAAATGGAAATTCTCTCAAATTGATCTGAAAGTAAACGATCTTGTTGCTCTAAAAGGCGAACCAGCCTGTCCTACTGAATGGCGTTTAGGTCGAATCGTTAAGATCTATAGTGGCTCTGATGGTAAAGTTAGAGTCGCTGACTTAAAAACCCAAAATGGTATAATTAAAAGACCTATCCACAAATTAGTACTTCTACCAAATAGCTCTAAATAAAACACCTTTGCCAGTTCTCCCAAAATTAATGTTCTATCCCATTAACACACGTTTTCTCATTTACAGATCATCATGGCAGAATGTCTATTTAATCCCAATTTTTGTTGCCCTTTATGCAATAGATTCCATGCTATTCGGCAATGTTCGCGCTTTATCGTGATGGCGGTTGAGAAGAAATTGCGAATCGTGGCTCAATACAACCTTTGTTATAATTGCCTTGCACAGTCCCACACCAGACCTGATTGCAAAAGTATCGACCGATGCCGACGTTGCATGCAGGATCACAACAGCTGGCTTCATCCGACTCCTGAAGGACGAATTTGGTTAGAAATGACAGCACATGTCCGAGTTATTACTCAGCTAGGTGGAGCCGAACGTTTTACTCGTGCTGTTATTGATCCCACTGTTGCAAGATCGTCCATAACGCTCAGTGAGGCAGAAAAGCTTGGCTGCAGAATAAAAAATGGTCGGACCACGCTTACAGTGTTCCATCGAAACGAAAATCGTCGTCGAGTAATGGTGGACTGCGTCGTGGAAAACAAAAAATATGGTCGTAGCCCTAAATTTCCTATAGAAAGAAATGATAGACACCATTCTGGTCAAATGACCAACCTTTTTGACGCCAATCGGCATTGGCACCGAAGTCTAGAAGTTCATCTTATTTTAGGAGCTGACGTGCAAAGTAAGGTGCTACTTGGTCCAGCTCGCGGGCGCCCCGGATCTCTTTATGTACAAGATACTATTTTCGGATTTGTTTATTTTGGAGAAGGCATAAAGATTATCTAATTTGTGGTCCATAAATGTCTAAGAGCAGTATTATATCTTTGAAGTTCCTAAATGCTATATTAGCTCAGTATTATCCTGAATTTAGTATATTATTTTTTTTTATATATACACATTTTTTCTTGCTGAGAATATTATTTAAGTATCTTAATAATTAATTAATACCAATTGAGTTGATTCCATTTATATATTTAATTAATTAACGAATTTAATGTAATAACATGAATTTTATATATTTATCGTTTAGATATAAATTTTTATTACATTTCTTTCAATTTTTATTTAAAAATTAAAATATTTATGAATTTGTAATAATTTTGAATTGTTTGCACCGGTAGTAGCAAGGCCGGCGGTATGTTGACGTCGCTGACGCCGACGCCTTTTATTTTCCGTCCGCGGCTAACTATACTACATATGGTGATCTGGCATCACCATATGTAGTATGGTGAGTTTGCCCTTTGTCAAATAAGAAGTTTTTTGACATCTTAGTTTTTTTTATTGCAAAAAAGAAAACCAATAGAAGCGGACGGACAAAAAGGAAAAAGTCAAAGAAATAAAATTTATAAATTAAAATCAAAGTTAAAAGTGAAATTAAAGTAAACTAAAAACAATTGTAATTGAAATAAAATAAAACCACTAACAAACAAAACTAAGGAAGAGAAATAAATAAATCAAAAACCAAACAAAAAATAAGGGTGGTTTCTACTTTTGTGAATGTGAGTGTGTGCGTGTGATTTAAAGAAACCACGACCTATCCCACAGCAGACAGCAGCTTCTTGAACCAGGTAAACCCCTCCGTGGAAGAAACAATGCCTGTTTATGTACAACAAATTTATTTAAAATAATACACATTTATTATATTTTGTTTCGTATGTAATTTTTCATGAAAAATAAAACAAAAATAAATAAAATCCAATATTTTATGTATATTATTTGAATTTAAATATACGAAATGTGTTGTTCAATAATATGAACTACGAAAGGGCCTGACATTATATAATTCGTTCTAGTGGATGTCCACTGTATTCAAATTATTATATGAAAAATTCAGTAAATATTTTACTTTTTTCTATTAACATATTTCATTCAAAAATTTAAAGTTTTTCAATAAAAATTTTTGCAGATTCTAGCAATTTTTTTTTTGATAATTCATTCAAACAAATAAATTAACAAAATTCATGTTTGTTTTTGTAAACGAAAATTGTTTGAAATTTTAATGAATTTTTAATACAATATAATATGCTATTAGCTATATTTTTTTAATTGAGAATAAAATATTTTTTTCAATTAATTCTGTTCGAATCCGTTTATTAAATATACAATTTTGGTAATACGTCCGATTTTAGGAAATTTTACATTTGGTTCGGTGTATTGTTGTCTGGATTGTAAATTTGTTTTCTTCTGTGTTGTGTAAAAAGTAGACGCGTTAAAAATTTTTTGTTACCATAGCTGGATTTAGGACCTCGATCGGCAACTCCCACACACAGTGCATTTTGGCCGTTACTGAATTGACACAGACTACTCACACGCATAGAAAACACAATTCAGTCTCATATGAGCTGTCATAGAAGAAGGTTGTGTTGTAACTCGTTTCTTGCTTTTGCAATGAAAATGTCGAAAATATATTTATGAAGAGATGGATAATTCTAATTATTCCTGTACTTTTTTAGCATCTTCACTACATATTAGGTAATTTTTAAAATTATCACTTTATTAAATGTTTTTTCTTTCAACTTATAATTTACCCAAAATTTCGGGCGACCACTTTTATGGGGCTATCCGCAAACGTGGACCGATATTGCCCATTTTCAATACCAAACCTTACCTATAGAGAATATTTGTGGAAAATTTCAATCTTCCATCTCGCTCCGTTCGGAATCTATCGTGCTTTCAACAGACAGACGGACGGACAGACGGGCAGACATGGTTAGATCGTCTTAGAATTTAATAAGGCCCAGAATATATATTGGTCTATAACCAATATTTCGATGTGTTACAAACGGAATGACAAAATCAATATCTTTTTTGATGTTGATGTTGTTATTTAAATATTTGAAATAAATATGTGCCAATAAAGCCAAAAAATATTTCCTACTTTTAAACTAAAAATATTAGTTTTGTTTTAGATTATTATTATTTCTAAATTTCAGTTTTTCACGCATCCCTTGTTGTGAAGATGAGATTACAACTATATCTCATTTCTTATTTTTTCGCTCTTACAACTATACAAGTGCAAAATGCTATTCGCGGATTTAGTACCACTAAAACTACCCCAATCTGCCATTAAAATTTAAAGGAGTACAAAAAAAACTTTTTTGCAGGCCAGTGTAATTAATATTTTATTTTTATTTATTTATTTTATTTATTTATTCAAATGTAATACATGTAGCCACTTGGCCAATAAAAATTATATTACAAGTATTCTTATTATCTATGAGAACATCCACTCCTCCTAACGACCCCCACAAATACATACTTATATAAAATATAAAAATAAGATAAACAATTTACCCTAATTATCAGCCAAAATTATTGGATTGAAACAGATCAAGAATTCTTAGCTTGAAGGTCATTACTGATAATGTAAAAGATCTTAAATTTCTGGGTAATAAATTTCAAATACGAGCAGATTGTACAACAAATGATTGTTCATATATTGAATTATGTATAGCAGATATAATAATTTGTGGATTCCGAATAGATCTTGTAAATAATATTTTTTGTACAATATACTGGGTATTTGAAGTTTAATGATTTTATATAGGTATATTAACAAGCGAAATTTAAGATAATCATCAAAGTCAAGATTCAAAAAATTTTTCAAGTGTGAGGAAATATAAGCTCTTACCCTAAGTCCATATAGAAATCTAATAATTTTATGCACAATAAATTTAATTCTTTTTTTAGTAGTCATGTTACAACGTGAATAAACCTCACTACAATAATTAACATGTGACATAAGTAATGAATGTGCAACTGACTTTTTAACATGTAAAGGTAGAAACAGATTTAGGTGATATAAACCACGTAAAGTCAGACAGACTCTATAGCATATATTATCAACATGTGGTCCAAAAGATAACCTATCATCAATTATAACACCAAGGCACCGTTAAGAACTGACAATTTGAACATTAGAGCCACAAATCCTAAAAGCGAAATCGAACAAATCGTTTCTGCTCGGTCTAAATACTAGAGCTTTGGTCTTATCTGGGTTGATATGTAGGCAGTTTGTTGTCATCCAATCATCCAGATTGGACAAATCATAGTTTATAGTAGCTTGTAAAGTATCAGCAAATTGTCTCTCACCAGACCATAAAATTTGTATATCATCAGCAAAAGCAGATGGTTTACAATTACTGTAAGTTATTGATTCAAACAAATCATTTAGGAATAATGTAAATAGAATAGGGCCAATTACAGAACCCTGGGGAACGCCTGATTTTACAAATTTTAGGTCAGAAGATGAGCCATTAACAGAAACAAATTGCCTACGATCACAAAGATAAGACCAAATTAATCGACAAGCAGATTTTGAAAAATTATATCTAGTTCCTAGTTTATGAATCAACAAAGTGTGTCTAACTTGATCAAATGCTTTAGACAGATCAACTGATACTAAAACACTGACCTTACCCGCATTAGAAAATTCTCTAATTGATTCAGTTAATTCAGTTAGAAGAAAATTTGTACAATGGCAATGACGAAAACCATATTGACATTCATTGAGTAATTTTTTGTCATCAATAAATTTTGTAATTTGATCCTTAATTAAATTTTCAACAACTTTATATAACGATGGCAAAATACTAATTGGTCTCATGTTATCAATTGCAGGTTGGCCACTGTTTTTAGGAATAGGAATGATCTTAGAAATCTTCCAGGCTCTGGGGTATTTCGACGAAGTAAAAATATTATTAATAAAATATAAAAGATAATTGCTTATATAAGGAAAAATAATTTTTAAAAATGTTATAGATATACCATCTGTTCCTACTGGGGTAGACTTTATTTTAAATAGAGCATTATACAAGTCAATTTCTTTTATATTAGAAAAGCTAAAGTCATTAATATTATTAGAAAACTGTGAAAATTCAGGTTCATCATAATTCACATTTAATTGATTAGAAATAAAGTGTTCATTAATGCAGTTAACATCAATATCTGGATGAATAGTGGGGCCATTTAAAGCACCAGCATTACGCAAAACGTTCCACATCTGCCTTGTGTTATTCAGATTAAAAATTCGTGTACCATAATTTTCCTAAAATTTTCTAATTTCCGCCTTTGTCCTATTACGAAGTCTTTTATAAATATTCCACCTAAAGTCGCTCCTATCACTAAAATAATTCTTTAAAGCTATGTTCCTTAATGATCTCAAATAATTAATCTCATTAGAGAATTTTAATTTTTTGTATATTCTCGGAAGCAAAGTTTCACTTAAGGGAACATAACTTAACAGTTCATAAAAATGGAGTTAAAGAAGTCAAGTTGTTCAATGGTATCATTAGTTAGGTATAATTGTGTAAAGTCTACTTGAAGTAAATGTTCCTCAATAGCAGCAATATTTCCATTTTTATAATCCCTAAAGTAGGTCGTATTACATAAAGTAGTCACAGGAACAAAAAAGGAAGCACATATCAAAGAGTGATGAGAAATGAACGGAAACTGATTAGATGTACTAACAGACAAATTTTGACTAACAAGGAAGTAATCAATAAGGGAAGTTGATTGATGATAAGAATCAAAATGTGTAGGAAGAGAATTATGCAAACAATTAAGACCATATCTAGAACAAAGCAAGTGGATCTCTTCAGACTTAGATGAATTAAAATGGTCAATGTTAAAATCACCAACTAAAATGATGTTATCATGTCGAACAAAAAAATCACCAAAAAAACTGATCAAATAACATTAAATTTCCTCTGGGAAGGTAAATAACACCTATTAATATTGTGATCGTATCAAAATAAATCTCAACTTTCACATGTAAAATACTCAGTGCAACTATAAGTAGGCTTGAAATTTAAATTATCCCTGATAAAGATAGCCACACCACCACCTCTACAACCATAAGGTCGATCGTTCCTACATACCGTATATCCTGGAATATTTATGGCCTGGTCATGTATATTAGTATCGAGCCAACTCTCAGTAATGCAAAGTATATCTAGAGGAGAATTTTCTAAAAGCAAGGACAATTCATCAAGTTTGCAAGATCTTACTGAAGGACAAAGGCTCTGAGCATTGATGTGCCCAATTTTTAAATTATTTGAATCATTAGAAAAAATACATTCAATATTGCCTCTGCTGATAATAGGGCCTAAATTTATCCTAGAAGTCATATGATGTCAAAGAAACTGTATGTAGGAGTCGTAAGGAAGTAAGAGTAGTGAAATATATACTAAATAACAATTTTAACATAATTATTAAAAAAATAAAAAATTTTAGCGCTTTCAACCAAATATATACATAGTATAGAGTAATATAAAGCAAATAAATTCATAACATTAATCGAGTTGCATTAAATTCAATTCATAATTAATCAAAATTGTAATCATATGTTCTAATATTTACAATCAGTTGTAAACCAGAGATCTATGAAACATATTTTCTTAAAAGAAAAAAAAATTTGCTTTACAGAATATTAAACAATTCAAAAATCAACCATAAATAAACCATTATATATTGTCATCACAATTTAGAACATGTAAAAAAGTCCATCTCCTTTTCAGCACCATCGGGAAACTTAATTTTAGCTAAGGGTACATCTCTATTTAAAATTCTAAACCAAGTTATCTTTTTTTCTTTACGTAAAGAACGTCATAATATTTGTAGCCTGATGGAAGCAGAAGTTAAATTATCATTAAGATAAACTCTCGCATCTATATCAGTGCCGATAACATCCCTTAACTGAAGTTTTGGGGTTTTAAAATACGACTTCATAATCATATCCCGTAAATGAACATTATTGAATTTAACTTAGAAAGATTTACCCTGCTGTATATATAAGCAATGGTTAATATCCTTGACATCTGCAGTAACTTTATAATGTTTACAAATTACCAAAACAGGCACAAGCAAGTCATCAATGACGGAGGGCAACCCAGAAATGATTATATCTGGACGATTAATTCTACGTTGGAGTTTATTATTTTCTGCTTCAAGAACTGTTATACGCTCCTTAGTATTAGCCTCAACATTTTTTATACTTTCGTTGCATTGTTTTAAACTGGTTCGAAATTCATTAAGAGATGTCGATAGATCAGAACCTATGTCATGAATTGAGGATTCAATTAAGTCCTTTAAACATTGTAGTTCATTCCGCATTTCAGCAGTAAAAGTACTAAAGTTGGCAATCATTTTTTTATCCAATTCATCAATATATTTACGCATTATTGAATCATCCCCGCTGGCATTTGGATTGGCAATGCAATGAGTACAATTAAAACTTATGTTGTTGTTGTTTCCTAATAGTGCATATAACTCATCTGAGACATTTAAACACATAGTATGAAACCAGACTTTACAGGACTCACACTCAAAACCAGAATCAGATCGAGTAACATTTTTTGAGCAGACTCCACATTTGTAAAATATCGTATAAAAGAAAGTGGTGTTCCTTATTGTGCTTAGTTAAGTGTCTGACTTCAGATGAGACAGTAATAAAAAACATAAATTAACTGTTGTTATTTTGTATGTATACTGTTATGCACTTGTCTTTATATATAGCACACACAGTTTTAGTATTATGTACAAAATTATTTTAGTTTCTTTAAATTTTATATAAAGTTATTTGAATTGAGATTTATTTAATAATTTAAAAGTTTCATTTTTTGCCTTTATATTTTAATAAAATTGATTTTCACAATAAGAAGAAAATTTAGTTGATCGTAGCTAAAAAACACGTTCACTCGCTCATAGTGTTGCCAGATTTTATCAACTGCATTAATTGCGTAACTGGGTGCCATTATTACCTCGACCCAAACAATGAGTTTTGCTTTTTTATTCAGGTTTGCATCAATTAAATTTGACCGCATAATTAAGTTAGAAGTTTCCGTTAAAGGCATCGGAAGTTTAAACAGAGAGTGATAAGTATAACCTCCTTCCACTAAACAGGTCCTTTTTTGCGTCTCCCCCATAACAGTTCAGTGTACATCTTTTCCTTAGTCCGTGCAACATGTATGCCAGTTTTCATTAGATAATATGTATATAAAATGTAAAAGGTTGGAAATAATATTTCTTCACTTCGAAAAAGACATCATTTAAAATAACCTTGAAAAAAATTTATTTGATTTTAAAATTTTAACTTCATGAAAGCTTTTAAGAAAATGTTAACGTTTGTTAAACGTGAAATAAGCAGAAATGAATAACCTGAAATGTTGTGAATTAGTTTCACTTTACCCGAAATTGCGCATTTCTGCGCGTTTTGAGAAATTTAATAGTTTCTAGAGTGCTACCTTATGAGCATTTTAAAATTTGATTAAAGGACTACACAAAGGATGATGTCCTTATCAGATATGTGTTTTTGTCATCCAGTTATCCATAGTGTTTGCAAGGAATTACTGTATTTAAAGATCCGAATTTTCGTAATTTCTTAGCAACAAAACGGAAAATTGCAGTAGGAAGGAAGCTGCTTGGAAGCAAAGACCCTCACGCTGGAAATTAGTTCTAAAAAACTTTCGCGATTCCGACATTCCAAATGAAAAAAAAGTTGTGTTGTATAAGTCATCTTCATTGTAGACAATGGGTTAATAACCACCAAAGGGTTAATTTTCCCTTAAATTTGTTCTAATATACCTATTTATGCCTATGCTCCATCTTAGGCTTTAGAGAGTTTCATTATTTTGCCGATCTTAATTTTGTACTGAAAAAGTGATGATCTGAACCAATTTGAATTGGGAGGATCGACAAATTTTCGTCGTCAGATATAGAACACACAAAAGTATATGAAATAAGTGAGAAAGTATATTTGGACGTGGCCGCCCATAATACCTTGATTCCGATTTATTTAAGCAATTTATTAACGAAAAACTGATTTTCTGATAGAGGCTTTATATGGGGGATAGGAGCAAATATGGACCGATCCCGATAAAATGGGCTGGATAGATTTATATTTATACTAGCTATACCCAGTGTGCTTCGCTACCCTCATCGTAATGAAATAAAATAAAAATTATTTTAAATTTTCAGACAGTCCAATATACATTTAGGAATATCTGCAATATCAAAAAGTCCCCTTTCATAGATTTTCATAGAGGTTCAATCTATATATATAAAATTCTAACGTTACTGACTCACTGACTGATTCATTATCGCACAGCCTAAACGGTTGTATTTCATAAATCTTCAATCAATAATGATTGATTCTAGTCTCAATATTACAGGAGATTCAAAAAATAACAGTTGGACAACGAATATGTAAGAGATAGATTTTAGTTAAATAAGGATGGAGCATGTTACATTTTCAACCAGAAATTCCTCTCATACAGACTTTTATACATTCAGGAAGCTGTGTGTACAATTTTATGTTTATAGGTTCAATATTATAGAAAATTCAAAAAGTGTTACTAAAAGAACAAAAAGAACCAGAAAGTCCCCTTTTATTGGTTCTCATTAAGTCCGGACTCCACATGCTTAATATCATGTTTCTATGATCATATTATAAAAAACACAAAAAGGACCAGTTAAAAAACGAAAAAGTACCAAAAAAATAGTCCTTCCAAGTAACACTCCATTTGTATATTTAGTGTTGCTAAATCTATCAATTTCTCCAAATTTATTAAAATTGGGTCAGTTAGTTTGAATAAAATCAAATTTCCTGTTTTACCCCTTTTGGTACTTTTTTCTGCCTATTGAAGTAATAAACATTTTATTACAAAAAGTTGCAATATCGTAGTGGGAGCCCATCATTAAGTATTCATTCACATGTATAGGAAACAATGTTTTATGAAAAAAGTGCTAAAAATAGGTACAATTTTCACCCCTTGAACGCCCGAATATCCTAAAAATACTGAATTTATATTTTTATTTTTTCGTTAAGTTATGAAGGAGTCAAAAATATTTTTGAATATTCACTGGTTTAAATAATACATGGGGTGCAAAAAAAGTACCAAAATACTGTTTTTACCCGTTTATTCCCTATAGGGGCCGATTTTGAAAAAAATACCAGGTACCTGTCAGTTTATTTTTTAAATGTTTTGTGTCTTTTCTAGTTTAGGAGATATGAGGTTACCGAATTTACCCTTTTTTTACCCCCTACACATTCGAATTTCCAAAAATCCCGTCTTAGTGGATATATTTGCCAACGCTATGCCTGAATAAATAAAATCATTTTTATCGCTTTATAACTATCTTTTGGCTCATCTTTACTTGCTATTTGTTGCCTACATATCATCTGTTGAACAATTATTGTTATTATTTATTGTGTAACGAGAAATTTACATTATACCTAGCTGCAGTATTGCATTTGTTAATTGTATAATTTAATGCACATACAAACTTACATTCATATTTTGGTATATTGTATGTACTTATTGACATAAACTATTGCTTCTGCATAGAGTTTTTCTAAATATTTGTATTTTTTAACGAATTTTTGCAATTAATTAAATAACATTGCTGATCTTTGTTTAATTTGATTTGTTGATCACATTTGTTGTGTTGTTGTGCTACAGCCGAGTTGTGTTGCTGGTGTTGATTCTTTTTATCTTGACACTATGCCTACCTCCAAAGTGCAAGTTTACAAATGCGGATTGTGTAAGGCTAACATTCTTAAATCTCAGCCGTCTATTCAGTGCAAAATCTGCAAATTATAGAATCACCTGCCGTGTGCTGATGTCTCTGATAAACTTACTTAAAGAACGACCTAATTCGTTTAGTTTCATATGTGAAACATGTTCTAAGGATGATGTTGATGATAATAAACCGCTTCGATATGAAGTTAGGGCATTAAAAAATAGCTTTGACGACTTCGTTAAAACTGGTAAAGATGAACTATCTTCTTTTAAAGATATAATGACCAGTGTTGCCACAACAAAATTTTTTTCTAACCAAAATTCGAATAAAAAATAACCAAATTAAGAAAAAAGTAAACAAAATCATTTTTATTTGTTTCATTTGGACATTAAAATAACAAATTCATTTTCCGAAGTGGAACTATGTTAAATTTCGTCGCTAAACTGGTATTATGAAGACAGTTATGGGCGTTAATGTAATTTTCTGTACGGGATCTTATATGAGATGTATGGTCAATTATGGACCAATTCTCATAAAATCTTACAGAGATATTTTAGTTCCTTTAAAAATGTTGAATTTTGTTGCTATATTGCAGTACATTATGAGCTTTAAAGTCATTTTCTGAGGAGACTTTTTATGAGGGATAGAGTCAATTATGTACCGATCCTCATAAACTTTGACAAATACATTTCCAATAAAACTTTTGTATATTGAATTTTATCGCTATAGATGCTTTTTTAAGCAATATAATCGTGAAATCGTTGACCGATATTTCGCATTTTCAATACCAATCAAACTGGGTCAATTAAAAATATTTTGGCAAAATATTTCAGTTTTCTTTCGACTCTATCGTGTTTTCAACAATAAATATATGTCTCTTCGCGGATTCGTTAACAAATGTAATTAATATTTATTTTAAAAAACAACTGAGTTTTTAACGCGTTTTAGCGCAATTCAAAAATACTCCACATATGACTTTTTGGAAAAAAATTTTAAATTATAAAATTCTTCCCATTTTATGTACAGATTTGGAGATTTCCTTCGAAATTTGGGTTTAAATTATAATACCATGTAGCGGATGTTAGCATTACATTCATAACTTCAGCAATATTTGTAAACGTAATCTATCCAAATTATCCGACAAATTGACCAAAATTTTGAATTCAAGACGGTAAAATAAAAACTAGTATACAACATCATCTAGAAAATGTAAATAAAGAACTAAAAGTCATGGTGAGATAGTAGAAGTCAAAGGTCATGAGTATCAAATCTTTGCATATATCGCGATTATTGTTCGTCGTACGAGTTTAGATGTTATTACAAATTTTGTATACAATACAATTTCATTTTCCTTAGCTGTGTTACTTAAAAATATAAGTTGATTAATACTTTAAAGATATTGTGATACTATTCTTGCATCAATTAGCAGAAAATACTTTATTAATTCTTATTAAATCATTTATCTTAGAATTTCGGCAAATTAGCACAGTATCTGTTTAAGCAAAATTTCAAATAGGTATAGAAGTTGCAATTATACTTCAAATTTTAAATTTAATTTGGAGGACATAATCTACTAAGTCGAAATGCGAAATACAGCCTACTTCGTTTTTTCATATAAGTATCGCGAGTTCTTTACATAAAAAGTTCCAAAAGAAATATTAAAGGAAGGACGGACGAGTTTGAATCGACCCAAAAAGTGACTTTAAGTTCATGGATGCACCAAAAGGAGAGAGAGGAGTAATTATTCACGGTGTTAGATTGACTAGTGTAAATAAAATAATATTACGGTGTTGTTATGATTTAAATCAACTCATTTAATATGTGGAAAACTCATAGGTACTTTTGCTAAATCCTAACCAATTAAGATATCGAAAAATACCCTTGTGCACATAAGTATAACCAGTAGATGTACAAATTGCAGTAATAAAAAAATTTCGAATTAAAAAAAATTCCACATATTACCAAAATTCAAAACAAGACAATATGTATATGTATTTACATAGTTGATTTAAAACTGGAGATAAAAGAAGTTTTTTCTTAATTTTATTTTTAGAATAAAAGCAAACAGCATTTAATTCAATTGTTTGCAAAAAGTAACCAACACGAAAAAATAATTCACATGTACACATGCAAAATAAAAATAACCAATTTTGGTTAATAATAACCAAAGTGGCAACACTGATAATGACCCAAGTTATGACCGATTTTAAAACTAAAGTGTCTACATGCATTAAAGAGATGAAGACTGACATCGTAGCCTGCATCAAACTTATTAATAATATCGATTCTTCTGTAACTGCTAAAATTTCTTCTTTGGAACTAGAAAACCATGTTCTACATAGAAGGCTTAATCGTACTGATGTCGTCATAAACGGATTGCCTTCTGGTTTGAATGACTTAAAGCCAGCTATTATTTCCCTATGCTCTTTTTATGGCTTGGACATTTCTGAATTTAATCTTAATAACGTTTGTTACATGAGTAAGCATTCTTTTAATTCATTTAATTAGATTTAACAGTTAATTATTTTTATTTTTGAATTCTGGTCTCCATTTGGTTACTATTAATATTTTTTTTTTCTTTTTTGTTAAATCTCGTTAAATTAATTTACTTTTCTATTTTATAATTTATGATCTCAATCTACTGCCTATGACAGCTGAGTATTACTGGGTATTGTTATTATCTTTTTGTGATACCTAATTTTCTTTTAGTTTTTTTGAATAATTATATTTGTTATATTCATATTTATAATTTAATTATGAGTATTTATTACACAGTTTATTGCTATTGGTTCCCAGCCTCACATAAAGTTTTTGATGTCTTTTAATAATAATTTGATGTCTTTTAATAATAATTGCCAGAGTATCTGTTCGTCAAATAATTCAATAAAATTTTATGAGTTTACCAGTATAGTGAGGGATAACTTTCATTTGATTGGTATCTCCGAAACATGGTTTAAACCACACATTTCTGATGCCTCTGTACACATACCTGGTTATAAATTAATTAGAAATGATCGACTGCATAATAGGGGTGGGCTAAAGTACAAAGTTGTTAGGAAGATTTCTCTCTCCCCCATGGAGATATTCTT
Organism: Lucilia sericata; assembly: GCF_015586225.1. Taxonomy (NCBI): domain Eukaryota; kingdom Metazoa; phylum Arthropoda; class Insecta; order Diptera; family Calliphoridae; genus Lucilia; species Lucilia sericata. The sequence goes on from NW_023994620.1 coordinate 85,381, forward strand.
GAATTTTAAAACTCTCATTATGATTTATTTCTAATGTATTCAAATATCATTATAGTTGGAGATTTCAATTGTAACCTCTTCGACATTTCTAGGGCCTATCTACTTAGATCCATGTGTTTGCGATGTAACCTTTCAATATTTCATAACTCAAAACCTACTCATTTTGCAGTTGCTCAAGGTTCATCTTCTTTACTGGATTTTTGGTTAACTAATGATAATTCTATTATTCAATTTTCTTATCAAATACAATCATGTTCTATTTCTCATAATTCCCTTATTTATGCTGTATTTGGATTTAACGTTTCTTATTGTGGTGAGTTTGTTGAATATAAGGATTTCAATCGCATAAATTGGGACGGTCTTATAACTTCTATTTCGGAATTTGACACTGATTCTATCTTTAGGTGTAATAATGTAGAGTTTCAGTTCGCAAAGAAAAATTGTAAACTATTTTCTGGTCTTGACTCTTCTGGAATGTGGAGATTACTAAAGAAACGTGGCATTTCTGATAATTGTGGATGGCAGTGTGATCTGAATATTGATGACATGAATGATTATTTTGTTAATTTTGCTGGGTCTGTTCCAAATTACAATGATATTGATTTCAGTGCATATAGTGATGCTATAGGAGCTTTTTCTTCCTCTTGCGTGAGTGAAGACGAGTTGTTTGATGCAATCTGTAGGATTAAATCTACTTCTGTTGGTACCGACTCCATTCCTATTCGTTTTATAAAAGTTATTTATCCATTCATCTATATATCATGAATTCCAGGAAAGAACACAGAAAAACTGACAATTTTTGACCTCATGTCTTTCAATTTCCTTCATATTATCAATATATGTTCTTTATGTAGAAAATAAAACAACTCCGTTCTTTATTTTGAAAAATTTGAAGAAACGCCATTTTTGTGGCGGTTTGAATTTGTTCGAAAACTACAAAAAAATAAAAAAGGTATAAAACTTTGAATGTTCATATCTTTGAGAGTTTATATCGGATTTTGTTAATTTAAAACACAATCTAATACTATGGCTGTGCTTTTTCATTCTAATATAATTTTTATATTAAAAAGTTTAAGATTGTGAATTTTTTATGGAAATGCGCTTTTTGAATGCATTTTTGAAATGGTTCTCCCTGTTTAAAATTTTTTAAAAGTGCTTTAATCGATTATTTAAATCTTTTTATGCAAAATATAAAAATATTTTTTTGTGACGTGCAGTACATCTATTTTTTTCGATTTTTTAAAATGTTCTATATTAGGAAATTTTTCAATTTTATTGATATTTTATGCATTTAACAGAATTTAAAACTGCTTAAACTACAGTACTGATCAGAATTGGGATGCAAATATTTCAATTCGATTACCACTAATGTACACTTTCATCAAAATGCATTTCTAAAAAATATTTTTGAAGATAAATGCATTTTTGATGCATTTTTAAGTTTAAGTTAGTTTAAGTTAGTTCAAATGCCCATCAAAAATATAAACATTTTTATTTTATATAAAAAATTATAGATTTATCAATAATGCACTTACAATATATGTTAAACATGGAGAACAATGTAGAAAATGCACACAATATGCATTTGCATCCAAAATGCATTTATCTTAAAATTTTTTTTTTTTTTAAATGCATTTTGACGAAAGTGTACATTACAAAGTGTACAAAACAAATTTTAAACAGGGAGAACGATTTCAAAAATGCATTCAAAAAATGCATTTCCATAAAAAATGCACAATCTTAAACTTTTTAATATAAAAATTATATTAGAATGAAAGAGCACGGCCATAGTATTAAATTGTGTTATAAATCAAGAAAATCAGATATCAACTCTCAAAGATATGAACCTTTAAAGTTTTATACCTTTTTCATTTTTTGTAGTTTTAGAACAAATTAAAATCGCAATAAAACTCGGGTTTTTGGATTTTTTAAGAATTTAATTTAGATATGTCTTATATGTCTAATAGAGTATGTGTTTACAAAAAATTAAAGAAATTCATGATATATAAAAATGAATGTGTGTTTATTTGTTTGTGGGTTTGTTTGTTTGAAGTCTATAGACTGATTTTCTTGACATTTTAACAGTACCTTCCTGTATATCTGGAAGGAACTATAGGCTACTTTTTATTTTAAAATTTCAAGTAGGCGAGGTGCCACGCCTACTTATTAAATAACTATTAAAAGTCATATATCTTGGAAACTGGTACAATTAGAGTTCTCAAATTTTGCACGGACAACTTTGACATCCATAAGAATATTTTTGGACAAAATGGGCGGAATGACTATAGTGGTCGTGGCACCTTCCATATTGAGAAAATGTTAAATCAGTATATCTCGGAAAATGTAACAGTTACAGCCCGCAAATTTGGTCGGAGCCACAACTCAATATAATTAGTTAGGATAAAAAGTGGGCGAACTAGCAGCAGGGGGCGTGGCACCTCCCATATTAATTAAATACACAAATTCGTTTATCTTGGAAACTATTAAAGTTAAAAGCTTCAAATTTTGCACGAAGAACTTTAGCATCCATGTAAACATTTTGGGTAATAAATTGGCGGACTACCAATGCACAGTGGTATAGGAAAAAAAAAGAGGGAAATAATTCGGTAACTTCTACACGGTTAATCCGATTTTAATGAAATTTGGTATGCGCAAAGAGGAGGTGTTGTCGAGTTTAGGTTTTGAATTTGGATTATAGGCCAACCAGGGGCCCGGCGGGGGGTCCTCAAATTAGGACACCTCGGCTATGTTAAATTTTTAAAATGATCCTATTTCTTCATTTGAGTTGCGATTTAAAAAATCCTCATCGAGCACTATAAAAAATGTCGTCGTAGCAGTAAATTATCTCTTATAGTTTAGGATATATTCGCATTTGAAAATTCAAATTATCAAATTTTTACCGTCCTTACTTTAGTTTTTTGATAATAGCGGGTCCAAATATTCCCGATTTTCGCCATTTTTTTATTCGCTTAACAGCAAGTTTATATATCAAGCAGTGAAAGGATTATGTAAAAATCATGACTGAGTCCAAAGTTATAGGCATTTTAATTTAAAAAATTAAAATAAGGCGATTTTTTGCCATTTTTTTGGGAAAAAAGTATCTTTTTCTTTTTAGGTTATCAAAAAATTTCTAAGAAGATGTATATAGAATTTATACTTTTTGGAAAGCTGACTTTACATAAAAAACGATAAATGAAACAAAACCTAAAAATTTTTGATACCGAGGGGACCAGGTCCATCCAAAAAACTCTATTTTTTATGGAAAATTCAATTTTGAGCAAAAATTCTCAAATCGCATAGTCGATATCAAATTATAGTGACCTGTTTTATATGACCCAATATGTTCTTAATCATTTTGTAACGGGTTTCGATAACCCCGCCCCTGGTATGGATATAATAGGCAAAAAAACAAAGAATCCCATTTTTGGGATTTTTTAAAACTTTTTTGGGAATTACGGGATTTCTAATAAGAAAATTCGAAATTTTTATTTAATTTTGGATTTTGAGTAAAAAAATCTACCAACTGTAAAATTTCATCAAAAAAATATTCATAAATAAAATTTTTATTACAATTTGAAAAATTTGTATCTTCGCAAAAAATGAATAAAAAACATTTTTTATTTTTTTTTTAAAAAGTATTCCACGAATTTTTTAATTTTCAAAAATTATATACAGTTTTGAAAAATAGACAAAATTACCTTTCCATTGATATATAACATGCCTACCTAATGTTTTTTAAGTGACAAATTAATTAGGGAAAACTCAACATCTTTTAGAGAATTTACCTAGTACTATTATTTTCATCCATACATTTGTTGGGCATGTTTTACTACCTAAATTTTTATGAATTTTTACAGCCACTTTTTACGATTAATCTTTTATTCTTTATCCCTAAAAAAATTAACAAGTATTTATTTTATATAAAAATAGTCTTTATTTTTTTTTATAAATTAATATAATTTTGTAAAATAATCGGTATCACAGTAGTCCATATCTAAAAGATAAAGTAAATCTTTAAATTCATGAATATTTTCAAATGCTAACGTTTTGTAGCAAATCCAACGTTTCCTTATAGTAGAAAAAACAGGGTCAGAAGATAGAATCAGATTATTAAAATCTGATTGAGACTGCCTAGAACACTTCCTTGAGCTAAACTGATGAATATGCTTAAAGTCTCTATTCCTCGATTCTTGGGGTTCTTCTGTAAGCTCTCCTAAAGGCAGAATATTATGTTCTATGATGACCTTTCCATGACATAATATCTTGTGAACTGTAGGTGTCATTTCTTTCCAGGGATATAATTCCAAAAGTAATTTAGAAACTTTTGTAGAATACTCTCCAAATTTTGTTGCGTTCACTTTATGCTTGCTATTTATCGCCATTAGAATAATATTGACCTTTTGCAGTAAATCCATATTAATTCCGGTTATTTCGGAAGTAGTCTCAAAATGTTTGAAAAAACGTCTAGCGGTATTACCATCGTTTGTGCTTCCATATCCTGTGAGTGGTTTATCAATATTTAATCCCATCCGCTTTTTAAATTCCTCTTGAATTCTTCTTTTCTCACTGGCTCTCATTTCCATTAATTCCATATTGTTATTTGCACTTTTGTTTGCATTTTCCGGTATGCTTCTGTACTTTAAATCATATGCTAAATGTAGAAAATGTTCCAGAAATCGTATTATTCCAAATTGTAATGTTTCCTCATTTATTGACCTTTACTTGGAAATATTCGAAAATTCTGATTTTTTATCACCACATATGTAGCAGTACCAAGTAGATGATTTTCCTGTAACAGCATTTCCAACTTTCCCATCAATCATTGTAAGTTTTAAATCATAGGACATGTTAAACGAATAATTTTCTATTTCGATTGTTATAGGTTCCAAGTTTTTAATTTCTGCTTCAATACGATTTATCAAATCTTGCGTTGTTGTTTTGGATTCCTTTATATACTCGAAGCTTATTGGCCTACAAAAAGCTTTGGATCCTGGAGTCGAATTCTTCCAAATATCATCGAAACTGGTTGATGGAGAATCGCTGTCAGCATACTTTCGAATTCTTAATGGAACTAGCGATGCCATAAATACACTTTTATACTCGGAAGATGATTCACTTGTGTTGATTTGTTTATATTCCGAGAGTGCTGATAATCCATCACATCCCCACTTACAAATGAGTTGAAGATCACAAGAATTTATTTTTTTTAGTTGGTCTGAAGAAAAGTCAGAAGCAATCCTTAAAACAGTATTTTCGAGTAGAGCGCCGAGTTCAATAACAGCCTTCCGATCAGTTATTTCAATAGGAGATGGTATAATGCTTTTCTTCTTTTCATTTATTTTGTCATATGATGGTAAAAGATCCACTCCTTTTGTTGGTAAAACATCCACTCCTTTTTCATGGTATAATGCTTTTCTTCTTTTCATTTATTTTGTCATATGATGGTAAAACATCCACTCATTTTTCAGATAGCGCCTTTCTTAACGTTTTGTAGTTATCACGACTTAATCCCAGCTGCAACATAAGCGCAATAGCTTCTTCCTCAGTGAACGTTGTATTAGATGATGGTGTGGGTATACTCTTTACAATTCTTTTCAGTCGTCTTAGTGATGCGGTTGGAAGAATATTTGCAATTTTTATGGCATCCAAAGGCTGTTTTTCTTTTCTTAACATTGCTTTAAAAGTGTCCGAAACTTCTTCGTTAGATAACCTTTTCCTCTTTGATTTTGAGCTCAAATCCTCATACTGCTTACAGGGAGCACCAACAGTTGATACGCAAATAGCAACTTCTACACATTCATCCAGCCAATCAGAAAATTTCGATCGAAATTTAGCAATGGAATACCGAACACTCTTCAGTTTTATATCAACTGATTTTATAAAATTTTCAATTTTACATATATCAGTTTTATCCACTTTATTTTTATGTGCAGTTTCAATATATTTCAATAAGAAGTTGACTTTATCTTGAAAAGGAGCTGAAGAGTGTTCAAATAAAATGGAGCACAAATCATTTTTTTTAGTACGATCGCCATGGTTAGAAAATTACAAATAATTACAAACAGATATAAACCTGTCTTATATATTAATTACAGGTACTTAAATTAAATTATTTTTTAAAGGGTTATGATATTCTACTTAATTGTTCAATTCACAATCAAGTTGTATATTGTACCAACTAAAGTGTAGTAACAGTGATTGTGAACAGATCTTTGCAGCAAGTCATAAGTTTATGTTCTCAATGAAAAAAAAAAAACAATCAAAACAAAGATACATAACAATGTCAAAAGATAAAAAAATATTAAATTAATTAAACATGCGAAATAAACCAAATTAATTTCTTTGAATTTTCAATTCTTTTATTTTCTTTATTCCACATTTTAAACTAATAAATAAACAGTTTTTAATACAATTTTAGCTTTTTTGTTTTGGTAAACAGCTGTTTGTTTTTGATTTCAGTGTTACCACTTTATCGTTTTTTATGCTAAAATCGTTTGAATTCTTTGTTTATGTGTTGAAATAAACATTTGGCAACACTAAACTTTCTTACAACATTCGAAAAACATATGAAAAATTGTCGTAGGAGTTGTATAGAGCTTTTGCATAGAAAATACCAACAACATTGTTATGACTATTGTAGCAGCTGCTGACATACAACGCATACAACGCTACAACATCGATTGTGAATTGAACAAATATGTCTAACGTTTCCTTATATAATGAATTTTTCCTCAATAGGTCACTTTAATAAGCTACCTATTAAAGTGACCTATAGGGGTAAAAATCATTACAGTTTAAAAAATAATACCTGAACATTTTTTAATATATGTAACAAATTTAAGAGTTAACCTTATGGATGAAAATAATAATGCTAGGTAAATTTTCTAAAAGATGTTGAGTTTTCCCTAATTAATTTGTCACTTAAAAAACATTAGGTAGGCATGTTATATATCAATGGAAAGGTAATTTTGTCTATTTTCAAAACTGTATATTTTTGAAAAATAAAAAATTCGCGGAATACTTTAAAAAAAAAAATAAAAAATGTTTTTTATTCAGTTTTTGCGAAGATACAAATTTTTCAAATTGCAATAAAAATTTTATTTATGAATATTTTTTGATGAAATTTTACAGTTAGGTAGATTTTTTTACTCAAAATCCAAAATTAAATAAAAATTTCGAATTTTCTTATCAGAAATCCCGGAATTCCCAAAAAAGTTTTAAAAAATCCCAAAAATGGGATTTTTTGGTTTTTTGCCTATTATATCCATACCAGGGGCGGGGTTATCGAAACCCGTTACAAAATGATTAAGAACATATTGGGTCATATAAAACAGATCACTATAATTTGATATCGACTATGCGATTTGAGAATTTTTGCTCAAAATTGAATTTTCCATAAAAAATAGTGTTTTTTTTGGATGGACCTGGTTCCCTCGGTATCATTTTTAGGTTTTGTTTCATTTATCGTATTTTATGTAAAGTCAGCTTTCCAAAAAGTATAAATTCTATATACATCTTCTTAGAAACATTTTAGATAACTTAAAAAGAAAAAGATACTTTTTTCCCAAAAAAATGGCAAAAAATCGCCTTTTTTATTTTTTAAATTAAAATGCCTATAACTTTGGACTTAGTCATGATTTTTACATAATTCTTTCACTGCTTGATATATAAACTTGTTGTTAAGCGAATAAAAAAAATGGCGAAAATCGGGAATATTTGGACCCGCTATTATCAAAAAACTAAAGTAAGGACGGTAAAATTTTAAAATTTTAATTTTCAAATGCGAATATCTCCTAAACTATAAGAGATAATTTACTGCTTTTTATAGTGCTCGATGAGGAGATTCTATATACGAATTTTTTTTAAATCGCAACTCAAATGAAGAAATAGGATCGTTTTAAAAATTTAACATAGCCGAGGTGTCCTAAAAATCGGTCTTTCATCAGGGGGTGGCTTGGAAACCCCATATGAATTATATAGAAAAATTTGTATATCTGAGATACTGTAGAAGCTAGAATCTTTAAATTTTACATGAACATTCATGTGAACATTTAGAGAAAAATGGGCGGAATGAATGAAGGGAATGAATGAGGGGATTGGCCCCTCCCATATGAATTAAATATAATATAATATTATTTACATTTTTCATAGCTTACATTAAAATCCTTATTAGCGTTCGGAAAAATTGGCGAACTATTCTTAACCATCATGTTAATATGATTATAACTACATCGAAATTTCCAGCTATATGGAAGACATCCCGAGTTGTCACTATACCGAAGTCAAGAGTAGTTTGTGCACTGGATGATTTAAGGCCAATCTCGATTCTCCCGGCTTTATCTAAAGCTGTAGAACACATTTTACAGGATCAGATATTATACTTTGTACGTGAACTTATAACCCCCTCTCAATATGCTTTCCGTTCTGGACACAACACTACCTCACTTTTACTTAATTTGACGGATGATATTAGACAAAATTTTAATGATAATGCTATATCCACATTGGTTTTCCTTGATTTAGCAAAAGCATTCAATTCTATTAATTATTCTAATATGATACACAAATTGAGATATTATTTCGGTTTTTCTGCTACTGCTTGTAAGCTTGTTTATTCTTATTTATCAGGAAGATTTCAATTTGTAGATATTAATGGAAATTTTTTAAATTGGCTTCCCCTTACTTCTGGTGTTCCCCAGGGCTCAGTTCAGGCGCCACTTTTATTTATATTATACATTAATGATTTGCCAACATTCGTTGACTTTAATAGTTGTAAATCATTTTTGTTTGCTGATGGCGTTATGCTTTTGTTCAGGGGAAGTAAAAGTAATTTGAATGGGCTATCTTTGGATATTAATTTTACTCTTAATTGTTTTCTTTCATGGTCATCTATTAATTCCTTGGCTATTAACTCGGCTAAGACTAAAGCATTAGCATTTGGAATTGTTGATGAAGATCTAAATATATCTATTGCTGGCTCTTCTGTTAGCTTTGTTGATCAGCTAAAATGTTTGGGAATTTATATAGATAAACGTTTGACTTTTAAAAATCATATTGATCATTTATGTTGTTAGATTACATGTACTCTACGGAAGCTTTATTCGACGGGTATTTATTTACCATTTCGAATCAGATACCGTTTGGCGCATTCTCTTTTGATGTCCTCTATTTTGTATGGTCTTGAGATTGTGACAGGGACGTTCTCCTATGTTATATCTAGATTAAATAGAATTGTTAATATGATTGTAAGGTATGTTTTTAGTCTTCGTAGAAGGGATCATATTTCGGAATATGTTAAACGTTTTCTTGGTTGTTCTTTCCAACAGTTGTTGAATTACCGTAACTTACTATTTTTTTATCGTGTAATAAAGCGTGGATTACCTACATTACTTTGTTCAACATTTTCTTTTACACCTTCAACTAGGTGTAATCCCAATGATTCATACAGTAATATTTGAACAATCATTTATAGTTGGAACGGCGAGGTCTTGGAATTATTTACCTTTAGAACTGAGCGTATTTTCGCACTCGAATAATGCTTTTCGGCTTAAACTTATGAGGTTCTTATCATAATTTATTTATTGCAACAAATGTATTTATATTGAGAAATACTATTATTTAACTATTAGGATATTTATGCTTAATTTATCTTAATTCCAATTCTCAATATATACATGAAAATTATATATCATACCTAACGACTACCTACTCGATAATTAATCTTGTTTTTTGTTGACATTTGAATCACTGTTGAGACAAGATTCAAGTTATAATTTTTTGTTAATCATTAACTTGATGGTTTGGGAACCGCTAGCAAAATTGTTTTCTCTAATTAATTATTATAAAAAATCTTTTGTTAATTTATTAATTAACACTATTATTTAGAATTGTAAACACCTTTATTTTTATTGTAATATATATTATATTGACCAAGAGTGGATTTCTATATTACTATGAATAAATAAAAATAAAAAAATAAAAATTTGATAGGTGACCAACCTTCTGTCCAAATTTCAGCTCTTTAAAGGTTAAAGAACCGTTTAGGCTGTGCGATGATGAATCAGTCAGTCAGTAACGTTAGAATTTTATAAACATATGTATATATAAGATAATATTTGAATTGAGGATATTCAAGTTACTTTCTGAAGGGGGCTTTGTATGGGGAATAGGGACAAATGAGGTCCGATCATTCGGCAAGGTCATCAATGATTGTATAAAACTTAGTTGTGCGAATTTTTATCGAAATACAATTATATTATACATAATTATGAGCTCAAAAGCCCTTTTCGGGGGGTTCAGTTGTATGGGGGCTAGGTGAAATAATGAACCGATTTTAACCATTTAAATCGACTCAGAAAGTGGTTCCGAGTCAATCGCTATACTTTAACGTGGGTATAGTACTTATATTTTAGTGCGTTACAAACATTAGAACAAATGCATAATACTCTATCACTATAGTGGTGAAGGGTATAAATACGCACAATCTGTGCGTATGACGAAATTCGTCGAACGTAACGAACTGTGCGATAGGTTTATTTCTATTTCATACGCAGACGAACGACGAATAAATTGGGTTAGAGTGACCGTATTTCATTTTAGATTTATTTTTTCTAAATAAAATTACATTTTGCTTAAAGAAATGTTTTTTCTTATATTTATGGTAAATAAATTAAATTAAAACAATTATTATTAACAAAACAATGTTTCAAAATCAAAAGAAAAATATATTTAATGAATTTTTGAAAATAAATATTATTTGATTTAGAAATATGGTCACTCCATTCAGTATGTAAACAAAAATTTCACTGTGGTTCAAAATCAAAATCTAGGTGGACAAAATTAAAAATTAATATTAATAGGTATCTTCTGAATTTCGGGAAACGTAGTTTTTTTCTGTAGCTAACAAATTGCTCTCATCCAATGCAAAAGGGTTCTTCAAATGGAAGTGCAGTTCATCAAATGTTGGATCCTATTTTCGTTGAAATATTTTTAATTTATTAGTGCATGACGAAATATTATATATCTCAACCATTTTACCATATAGAAATCCACATTTCAAAATTTATATAAATTTTATATTCATTGGACTCACCATTGTGCCGTTTTAGTCCTTTAAACTTGGGTCTCAAATATATAAATATTTTTTTGTTTTACAATATTATATAGCTTGCCAAAAAAAGACCGTCGAAGCCCCAAAATTTTTGTTTCCGTAGGTACTAACATTCGAAAACATTTTAATAGAATGATTTATCTATACACAGAACATACTCATGTCGAATTTCATCTGGATATAACCATTTAATAATGAATTAAGTGCACAGAAAAGATATGCACAATTTATGCACAATATATTTTCTTACAATTACTTTATTGAAATAGGTGTAATTTTCAGTAAATATTTTTACTAGTTTAATAAATGTTTTGGTTTGAGTAATAAAACAAGTTTTGGAATGTACTAAAATGAATTGATATAATTCTTACTTGGCTTACAACATTTAATATATAACCCAGCAAAATATTTGCTTACAAATTCACTAGAAAAATCACCAGAATTCATCGAGTAAAGTGCTTACAATTCTACTAGAAAAAGTACTTATTTTTGTTTGAGATGTTCCAAAAGTAAGCCAATATTATTTGGTTGGAAATAAGTTGTTTTTTAGTAGAGTTATTTATAGAATATTTATGAAAAAATAAAAATAAAAAGTCGACACAGACTGGGGTTGAACTCAATACCTTCCGTCTGCCAGTTGGATGCTCCACTCACTACACCACTGCTTAGCTGTTTTATTGTGCGTCAAATAATAGTTTTCACAAACAAATACTATTTTATTTTCTGTTTGTCTAAAAATAGATATTTGATATCGTGTGCACAAAAAAAGGAAAAAAAAGAAAAAGTAACTGTTTTATGTTTGTTTGTTCCTTTATTTTGATTTTTTTTAGACTTTACATACAAAGTAAGTCATTAATAAAGTACTTAATGGTAATCATTGTAAGCAAAGATTTTGCTGGGAAGTATTTCAGTTTTCACAGTACAAAATAATAGTTTCTAGAATGTGAAATAAAATTGTTGTAAGTATATAAGTACTTTTTCTACAAATTTTAATTTTATAGAATTATTAAAATTTTTGTTAAAATTCAATATATATTTTTTAACAAAATTTTTATAGATTCAATAAGGAATTTTCTGTATTATTATTGCCAAAATACAATAAATAATTTATCTGTTTCAGATAAAATAATTGCTTGAATCCCAATACAAATACAAATAATTTTCGTTATTGTTTAAGTAAAATAATTGTTTGGAAATGTTGCGAATATTTATCATTGTTTTTCGTAAATAGTATATTATTTTAATAAGAATAATCCTGAACTTTTTTCAATAAAGAATTTACGAATTTGAGTACTTGATTTTCGAATTTCGTGATCGGTCCTATTTTAGTAAAAAAATATTTGGCTTTATGAATTTTTTGTTTGATTTTGAATGTCTCTTTTTCTGTGTGGTATTAAATGATTTTCAGAAATAAAATTCCGTATAATGATTTATATATACAAAATATGCATGTCGAGTTTTATCCCGATAACTTTGATTGTCAATGTGCATTTAAGTAATTTTCGGAAATGGTCCTTATATGGGAGTTGTGACCAATTATGGAGCGATCAGGAAAATATTTCGTATAATGAAGTCGAATTTACTCCAATGATTTATATGCAAACAAAACATATTCAAGTCGTGTTTTATCGCGATAGCTTTATTATTTAAAGAAATATATGCTTTTAACTGATTTTCGGAAGTGGACCTTATATGAGAGCTATGATCAATTAGGGGCATATCCGGAAAAAATTTCGTAGAGTGATTCATATATAGACAAAACATATTTGTGTCTAATTTTATCATGATAGCTTTATTTGACAATGAAATTTTATCAAGATAGCTTTATTTGACAATGAAATATGTGAGATTAAATGATTTTCGGAAGTGGGTCTTATATGGGAGCTATGGCAAATAATGGACCGATCTGGGGAAAAATTGGTAGAATGATTTATATGTACACAAAACATATTGAAGTTGAATTTTATACCGATAGCTTTAGAATTTAATGAAATATATGCGCGTAAGTGATTTTCGGAAGTGGACCTTATATGGGAGCTATGACCAATTATCCGGAAAAAGTTTCGTAGAGTGATTCATATATAGACGAAACATATTTTGTGTCGAATTTTTAACTAGATAGCTTTATTTGACAATTAAATATGTATGTTTAAGTGATTTTCGGTCTTATATGGGAACTATGACCAATAATGGACCGATCCGAAAAAATTTGGTAGAATGATTTGTATGTACACAAAACATGTTGGTAATTTGATTTCTGTTCATATTATATTTGCATACCGATATATTTGAGAGAGTTATTAACGATAAACAAATTTCCGAGAATATACACTAATACGGTTTGTAGAGGGTTAATGATTTTTAATTTTGAAAATTTGATCAGAAATAACTTTCTATGGACTCGGAAATAATAATCGCAATTTACTTGATCAAAATTAAGCAACAATTGGTAATAATATAATTTTTACTCAATTATTGCCAAAAATTGCCTTTTTCCTGAAATCCTTCAACTTCATATCACAGGTACGGTAAAACTATGAGAGGTATTGAGCTCATTTTTTTGCGTTTAATTTTTATATATATCCTTTATAATATCCAGTATTGAAAACTTTAATTTTTAAAAATCCATTTAACAACAATTTGAACCAAAATTCGTACTAGCACATTTATGAATCTTGTAAAGATAAACTTTTATATGTCTTCAGTATCACAAAATTCTCGGGGGAAATTTTAATAACTCAAACTTTTTCAACCAATTTTAAGTTTTTCTATCTTTTTGGAAAGACAATTTTGTAGACATTATGACTTTTGCTATAAAATGGTGCAATATTTAATACTTAAAGCCTCATTTGGTGAAAAATTCCAAAAAGGCCAATTTTTTCCCATATAAACGTATTTAGAAACATTGGCGGCGATGCGCGGGCTATAATATTTTATCCGAGAGAAAAGCCTATTTTCGACCCACCCTAATATACACCTATGTATGGGGCCTATGGGAAATATTGGATCAATTGTTATGAGTTGGAACATACTTGATTCTTGGCAGAAAAAAACAAGTGAGAGTGTCATATACCCACCATCAAAGCTTATGCCGAAGGAAGATTTACGTTCCTCTAAAAGATTCTTCGGTATTAGCTCCTAAAAACTTACTTATTGAGTCGAATGTGCGTTAAAGTCATCGTTTGAAGGGGAGCTTATATGGGAGGTAGGGTCAATTATGGACCGATCCACATAAAATTTGACTTAAATGTGTCAAATTTCATCGATATACTCTTACTTTTTAAGACAGTAAATAGCGTTAAAGTCATTTTCTGAAGGGGACCTTATATGGGCGGTGGGGTCAATTATGGACCGATCCACATAAAATTTAATAGAGAGATTTTGGCTAGCATGAAACATATATGTGTCGAATTTCATCGAAACATTCGTATTTTTAAGCCAGTAATGACCGTTAAAGTGTAGGGTCTATTATGGACCGATCCACATACAATTTTATGGAGAGATTTTGGCTAGCATGAAACTTATATGTGTATTCGTATTTTAAAGCCAGTAATGAGAGTTAAAGACATTTATTGAAGGGGACCTTATATGTTGGGTAGGGTCAATTACAGACTGAACCACATAAAATTTGGTAAATATGTTTTGGCTTGTAAGGGACTTACTTATGTCGAATTTCATTGCTATATTCCTATTTTTAAGCCAGTAATGAGGGTTAAAGTCATTTTCTGAAGGGGAATCGGTCAATATGATCAATTATTGACCGATTCATATACAATTTGGTAAAGAGATTTTAACTCGCATGAAACTTATGTGTGTCGAATTTCATCGCTTAATTATAATTTTTAAGCCAGTAATGAGTGTTATAGTAATTTTCTGCTGGGTAGGGTCAATTAGGGACCGATCCTCATAAAATTTGTTAGGGAGATTTTGGTTCATATTTATCATGTCGAATTTCATCGCTATACTCGTACTTTTAAAACAGATATGGTCCGTTATAAAATTTCAAACCTCTATCTAATTTCGTTCAGACTCTATCGTGTTTTCAACAGACAGACGGACGAACATGGCTAGATCGTTTTAGAATTTAGTAAGGACCCAGAATATATATACTTTTGTGGGTCTATGGCCAATATTTCAATGTGTTACAAACGGAATGACAAAACCAATATTCCCCCATCTTTTTTGATGGTGGGTATAATAATGCGCGACAAAATTCATCGAAATATCTTTGGTAGTTTCTGAGAAAAGTAATTAAGAATTGGGGAAAAATTTTTTTTTGAGGTAGTCTGAAATTTTTACTCATAACTTATTGATATTGTTAACATTACTACTGACTATACTATAAAATAGAGTACAATGTCTCGTTAGTCTTTATCGCGCATCGAACTTAGTATATATAAAATAAAATAAGTCATAAAGTATTTGGGCAAAAATAAGAAAACTATGGTTTGGTCTATAACTGAGCCTACCCCCATATAAGGTCCACTTGACTTTAACGTTCATAACTAACTAAAATGCCAGTGTAGCAATCATATATAACATGATCGACTTTTCAATCAAGCAAAATCTCTCGACCAAATTATAAAATGATCGGTTTATAATTGACCCTATATAAGGTCAGAAAAATTCAGAATTCAGAAAATGATTAACGCTTGTTAAAAATGCCAGTCTAACAATGAAATTTTACATTATCATGTTTCATATTAACAAAAATCTATCTACCAACTATTATGATTGGTCCTTACTCCTCATACAAGCTCCCTTTCGAAAATTACTTAAAATGCCAGTGTAGCACTGAAAATGAGATAATCGAGTTTTATATCAACCTAAATCTCTCTACTGTACCGCAATTCAGTAACGTTTTAACTACAAAATTTTGTCGTTAAATAGTATAAATTCGTAAGTTAACAATAATTGTCGTTATGTGGTATTCTGAATTTTATTTCACCGATTTTTTTCGTTAAATAAAATCATTAGTTAACGAAAAGTATCGGCAATGTAACGACAAATAAAAAGTTCACGTTAATAATTTTATATTTTAAAAATATTTCAATACAAAACTTTTGACGTTCTCATATTTTTCCGACGTTTGTCGTTAAAATATTCTAAGTTCGTTAAAAGTTACAGAATTGAAAATTCGTTAATGCAACCGATATTTGTCGTTACTTTACGATATCGGTAGTTAAAATTAAAAAATTACAGAATTGCGGTACTGAGCTCTATGACCTATAATTGACCTAGTCCCATATAATTTCTCTTTCAAAAAATGATTTTAACGTTCTTTAGGACTTAATAGTCCTATAATAATACAATTTTTTATATAATGTTAAAATTCGACAAAAAAAAAAGTTGTTTAGGAACCAAATCATTCCAAAAGTTTAGCATTTAAATTATTCAAAATAATAAATTATTTGATAATTATTTTAATCATATTGAAATTAACGCAAAAATATCTTTTTATTTTTTTACCGTTACCGCTAAAATAGCGACACTGAAATATGCCAAAATACCGATAACGTCAAAATACCAATACCGTAGTAAGTCAAAATACCGATATCGCTAAAATGTTGTTACAGAATTAAGCCAAAATAACGATAACGATAAAATACCAATACCGAAATAAGTCGAAATAGCGATAACGCTTATCACCGTTTCGAAACGGTTGCCAACCTAGCTTTATTTATCAATAAAATATGAGCGTTTAACTGATTTTTGACCTTATATGAGAGCTATGACCAATTGTGGACTGATTCGAAAAAAAGTTCGCGGTATGATTTTTTTTATATAATTCATTTATTTCAATATATATATATATATATATATATATAATTGAGGCAAGTTGGCAAAATTAATATACAAAACAGGACTATATATTTTATGTATTTATATGTAATAAAGTATTTATAATAATAATATAAATTAATCCAGAAGCATTTCTAAGTTTTGAAGCAAATATTCTCTCAAATCTCGTTTGAATGTGGAAATACGTTCAATATTTTTAATATTTTGAGGAAGATAATTATATTCAAATGTGTTCAATTCGCTGTTTCGTTGTTTCCGAACAACATCTGGCTATCCTTAAATTTGAACTATTTCGTGTATTAAATGTTGTCACTTTTCAGCGCCCTATTTTGAGCTCTTTGTAGCGATTTAAATTCACTTGTTCACGTAAACAATAGGCAGGTAGTTTAAGTGACTATGTATTAAAGTTTGATATACTACCAACTTCGTTTTCGCGTTAAACTTGTTTTTAAATTTGTATAAAAGACCAGCCACAGATAACACTTTAGATTTTAATTCTCGGATGTGCATGTCCCATGACAGATTACTTTGTAGATGAACTCCAAGGTATTTTATTGAAAAACTTTCATACATGTCTTTATGGTATTTATGACATTTACTACAGCTTCTTCTGTGCCACAACCCTTTTTGAAACCATATTGACATTCATATAGTAATTTGTTAGTGTCTAAATACGTCGACAACTGATCATGAAGTAATTTTTCAAAAAGCTTATCAATTGTTGAAAGTAAAGTAATTGGCCAAAACTTTTAATGTTGCATTACTTTCTTTTGGTATTGGAATTATTTTAGATATTTTTAATTCTTTTGGGAAAATAGAACTATTGACAATATTATTAAATGCCCTTGCTAGACATGGAGAAATAATATTTGTACATACTTTTAGCATCTTAGGGAAAATTCCATCATAACCACAACCTTTAGTAACATCCAGTTCTGCAATTTTTTCAGCAACTTCTATATCTGAAGTACTTGTGAAACTAAATGAAGTTTGACACTGTCTTAAGGTTCTAAATGTATTAAAAGAATCACCTGGTAAACAAACAATCTTCTCCCAGCAAAAAATCTGAAATTTTTGGTAATAGCCAGTAGTTATTTCATACATTACTTGGTAATAAGTGTTCATTATCATCCACATTATTTCATTTAGCTGAATAGGTTATTACTGGTAAAGAACAAAACAATTTGGATTTGTTATGGCTCAATTGTCTAGGTCGTTCATTTAACAAACATGGGGTTCGCGGTTCGAGCCCTGCTGGATACTGTTTATTTTTTTCAAAATGACATTCATTTATATATTTTTGTAAAAAGCCGTTCTCAAAATTATAAAAAGCAACATGTTAATGGAGCATCGAGTAAGCGGCTGGAGTGAGAAACATAGAAAACAACAGAATGCCTGGGTTCGAATCCCGGCCGAGGAATTTTTTTTATTTTTTGTTTTCTACATACAAAGTCGGCCCAAAATAACTAGCTATCACATAACATATTTGTAGCTTTATTTGTAACTAGTTATTTCGCAAAGTTTTTGTAATCAAATTAGTAACCATTTATTAATTTGTTTAAGGTAGGTACATATTATTTGAACCTCGTCGAACAAAAATAATTAGTTATTCACCCCAAAAGTAATTAGTTTCCACGTGATTCCAATATTACTTTCTAGATTACTAGGTAATGAAAATTTTTGCTGGGCTGTTTTAATATTTTAGGGATCTGAAGAAAATGTTCATTAAATAGATCACACATAACTTTATTGTCCACGACGAGCTCGCCATTATCATTCTTTATATTAGGCATCCTATTTAATACTACATATCTCTTATAATATCCGAGTTATAGGCATTTAAAAATTTAGTGATACAAAATTTACCATACCTTGGTCCGCCTTTTTTTTGAATACCGGGCGTAATTTTGGACCAAATGGACTCAATTTTTTCTTGTTAGTTAGACAAAAAAATTTCCAATAATATGCAAAAAATATCATTTGCAGATCCAAAAATATACGTTTTATAATTTAAAAATTCAAAAAATTTTAGATTTTTGCCGTTTTTTTTGCCAAAAATGTGTCTTAACTCTTTTATTAATAAAATAAAATTTTCTTTAAGAACATATAACAATTTTATAGTTTTCTAAAAGGTATCTTTACGCAGAACGCTTTGGCGTAAAAAACTTGTCCTATTTTTTGAAAATGTTGCCACTGCGTCCTTCCGAATATGACCTATTTTTTATCAAAACTCCAACCTTGGGCGACATGTTCTAAAATCCCAAAGCTGGTATCAGAAAACTGAAAGCAGTTTTGGAAACCCCAATATGTTTTTTATTTACTCCAAAAGTATTTTCCCAGCCCTAAAAGAAAAAATAAAATTTTCTTTAAGAACATATAACAATTTTATAGTTTTCTAAAAGGTATCTTTACGCAGAACGCTTTGGCGTAAAAAACTTGTCCTATTTTTTGAAAATGTTGCCACTGCGTCCTTCCGAATATGACCTATTTTTTATCAAAACTCCAACCTTGGGCGACATGTTCTAAAATCCCAAAGCTGGTATCAGAAAACTGAAAGCAGTTTTGGAAACCCCAATATGTTTTTTATTTACTCCAAAAGTATTTTCCCAGCCCTAAAAGAAATGTGGACCCTATGGGCAAAAAAGTAAAAAATCCCATTTTTGGGATTTTCATTCCTATTTTTGGGAATTGCGGGATGCCCTTTGACCTTTTAAATTTTTTTTTGCATTTTCTTATTTGAAATGACAAATTTAACAAGCGTTGAAAATTTCATTGAGTTTTGTTCATAAATAAAGATTTTGTCTTATATTACATATTTGTTTAATTTCTAAAACTATGATTTATATCAAAATTTTAATAGGGTCGCAGATAGCTACAACAATTTAGTCCATATTTATCTCTTAATATCATTTTTTAGTTAGATATGGAAATTCTCGACCCTTTACAAAAAATTTCAAGCCAATATCTCAATTACATTCAAAAATATGTTCATTTAAACCTGTGTCCTTTAATTTCATCTTTTTCATATTTTAGTATTAAGTATGACAGAACATACATTTGGTGTTGAATAAAATATTTGGACAATTTTTAAAAATTATTTAGTTAATTATTTTATTAAAGACTATAACATTGTATATACAATAAAAAAATTATAATTTTATTATGAGCCACGCACAACAACACCTAAATCATCCCACACAAACCACCTTTCCCGCCCACCGAAATATAAAACACAATTTAATACAATATCATCAGTTAGTATAATAGCTTTTTTTATTTGAACTGTTTATCTTAAACATAATACAATTAATTCTTACAACCTACTTATATAGTTAATTCCTAACACTACTTATTTTCTATAAAATAATCTGTCATATCGGTATACATATCCAGAAGGTAGGCTGACTTCCAAAACGTCAGTTGCTTTGTGTACGAACAAAGTATAGTGTTTCATAACGCCTCAGTACAAATATTGACAATGCATACTGTTTCAAAACGTCATCGACAAGTATTAGAAACGCAGCGATATGGCAATCAGAGCATCAGTTTTAAAGTTGATGCTTGTTGAACTTATTTGCTAAAACTACACAAACAGCTGATTTACTAAAAACAATACTTTGCATCTTCTATATTTTAGAACGTGAAAATAAACAAAGCATCGTTGCAATGTTTTGAAACTTTACATGTGTACTAGATATAAATACCGCAATAAAATTGTATTCAAACTTTGTATTGGTACGTTTTGGAAGTCAGCCGTAATATAAGTCCTTTAAATCTTCCTTGTTTTGAGATGATAGAGTTTCATAACAAATCCATCTTTTTCGCATAGTTGAAAGAACAGGATCAGAAGATAGAAGTAAACTATTAAAAATATCTTCATTCTGTGATTGCCTGGAGCATTTTCTTGAGCTGAATAATTGAACATGCTTAAAATCTCGCTTAAAACCTCGCTTCCTGGGCTTCTTCTGTTAACTCTCCAAGTGGAAGAATATTCGATTCAATTATTATTTTACCATGACACAATACTTAGTGTACTGTTGGTGTTAGTTCCCTCCATGGATACAGAGATACAAGTAATTTAGAAATTTCAGATGTATATTCCCCAAATCGATTTCCATTAATTTTATGTTTACTATTCAGTGCCATTAAAATAGTGTTAACTCTTCGAAGCAACTCCTTGTCGATTCCAGTTATTTTTGAAGTAATTTCAAAATCACGAAAAAACCTTCTCGCCGTATTACCGTCATTGGTACTACCGCAACTTGGAAGTGGTTTGTCGATGTTTAATCCCATCTAAACTTTAAATTCTTCTTGGATTCTGCTTTTTTCCGCAGCTCTCAGTTCTTTCAATTCTTCATTATTTTTTGTTGATTTAGTAAGATTCTATGGCACACTTCTATATTTGAGGTCGTATGCTATGTGTAAAAAGTAATCCAAAAATCGTATTCTGGCATGAAGTGGTGAAATTCCGAAAGACAGGACTTCTTCATTAATACTTCTGCTTTTGTTTATATTTGAGAATTGCGACTTTTTCTCATTACATATTGAGCATCTCCAGAAGGAAGAAGTTTCTGTTATGGCATTGCTGACCTTTCCATCAATCATTGTTAAGCTTAGCTGATATGATACGTTAATAGAGAATTCCTTTATTTTTATGCAAATGGGCTCCAGTGCATTTATTTCATCTTTTAAATATTCCACTAAATCGTTTGTTGTTTTCTTTGACTCCTTTATATATTCAAATCCAATGGGTCTACAAAAATTTTTTGAACCCGGAGTTCTATTGATCCATATATCTTCAAATGAATTTCCGATGCTTGACGATGATGGATTAAGGGAATATGAACGAATTCGTAATGGCACTAATGATGACATAAATACACTTTTGTAGTCTGCTAATGTCCGACTTCCACAAGCTTGTTTGTATTCTGGAAGTGCTGATAAACCGTCACATCCCCACTTACACATTAAGACAACATCACAGTTATGAATTTTCCTTAGTTGGTCTTCTGTAAAGTCTGACACAATTCTTGATGCTGTGTTTTCGAGCAAAGATGATATATCAATACAAGCTTCCACATCATTAACAGCAATAGGTGATGGTAGGATAGTTTGTTTTTTTCCTGGATCGCCTTGTATGATGGTAATATATTGTGTCCTTTTTCATGCAGAGCTTTCCTTAATATTTGGTACTTATTTCGACTGAGACCCAGTTCCAACATAAGCGCTATTGCTTCCTCTTCAGTAAAATTTGATTGTGATGTTGGAGTTGGTATACTTTTCACAATTCGCTTAAGTCGTTTTGGTGATGCATTAGGAAGAATAGTTGCAATATGTACGGCACCCATAGGTTGGTTTTCCTTTTTCAGCATTTCGTTAAATGTATCAGCAATTTCCTCATTTGAGATTGAAAAAAGTTTTTGTGTGACCCTCTTTTTTTTGACCTTGAACATAAGTCTTCGTATGACTTGCAAGGCGCTCCTGTTGATGTGTTGTAAGTTAAGATTTCCGTAGTAGTTTCCATCCAACTACAAAATTTTAATCGAAATTTCTTTTGATTTCCATAAACAGACTTACTTTTTACATCAAAAAGTTTTCAATTTTTGATATGCCTGTTTTGTCTACTTTTCTACTATATGTAGTTTTTATATAATTTGAAATGTCTTCAATTCTTTCTGGCCCTTTTGAAGATACACTCCATAAAACGGAACACAACTCTTCGTACTTTAATGTAATCTTCATTGTAGATTTATTAAATATGGTACTTAAAATCTGAGAAGTTTACTTATATACCAATTCTTGTCATTTCCGATACAGGTATTCCAAAATAAAAAATTACGGCACCCATAGGTTGGTTTTCCTTTTTCAGCATTTCGTTAAATGTATCAGCAATTTCCTCATTTGAGATTGAAAAAAGTTTTTGTGTGACCCTCTTTTTTTTGACCTTGAACATAAGTCTTCGTATGACTTGCAAGGCGCTCCTGTTGATGTGTTGTAAGTTGAGATTTCCGTAGTAGTTTCCATCCAACTATAAAATTTTAATCGAAATTTCTTTTGATTTCCATCCACAGACTTACTTTTTACGTCAAAAAGTTTTCAATTTTTGATATGCCTGTTTTGTCTACTTTTCTACTATATGTAGTTTTTATATAATTTGAAATGTCTTTAATTCTTTCTGGCCCTTTTGAAGATACACTCCATAAAACGGAACACAGCTCTTCGTACTTTAATGTAATCTTCATTGTAGATTTATTAAATATGGTACTTAAAATCTGAGAAGTTTACTTATATACCAATTCTTGTCATTTCCGATACAGGTATTCCAAAATAAAAAATTACGAATTGTCTACCTATTAACATTTAGGACTATATTACTATAACCTGTAATTCAGTCATTGATATTTCTTATTAGTGAATGAATCGAAATTATCATTACCTGTATATTTTTACCTACATGATCATAAACGAAACAGAACGAAATGATCTGTCGAAAAAAATTTTGGTAAAAAATAGTTATAAATTTCTGAAAATTTAAGCATAATAGGAACTTTCAATTATAAGGATAAGCAAACAAATAGAAAATAGGTAAATATAAGATTTAAATATGTTCTGTCATATTTAATACTAAAATATGAAAAATATGAAATTAAAGGATACAGGTTTAAATGAACATATTTTTGAATGTAATTGAGAAATTGGCTTGAAAATTTTTGTAAAATTTTGATATAAATCATAGTTTTAGAAATTAAACAAATATGTAATATATGACAAAATCTTTATTTATGAACAAAACTCAATGAAATTTTCAACGCTTGTTAAATTTGTCATTTCAAATAAGAAAATGCAAAAAAAAATTTAAAAGGTCAAAGGGCATCCCGCAATTCCCAAAAATAGGAATGAAAATCCAAAAAATGGGATTTTTTACTTTTTTGCCCATAGGGTCCACATTTCTTTCAGGGCTGGGAAAATATTATTGGAGTAAATAGAAAACATATTGGGGTTTCCAAAATTGCTTTCAGTTTTCTGATCCCAGCTTTGGGATTTTAGAACATGTCGCCCAAAGTTGAAGTTGTGATAAAAATAGGTCATATTCGGAAGGACGCAGTGGCAGCATTTTCAAAAAATAGGACAAGTTTTTTACGCCAAAGCGTTCTGCATAAAGATACCTTTTAGAAAACTATAAAATTGTTATATGTTCTTAAAGAAAATTTTATTTTATTAATAAAAGAGTTAAGACACATTTTTGGTAAAAAAACGGCAAAAATCTAAGGAGGTGTTGTCGAGTTAAGGTTTTGAATTTGGACCTTATAGGCCAACCAGGGGCCCGGCGGGGGGTCCTCAAATTAGGACACCTCGGCTATGTTAAATTTTTAAAACGATCCTATTTCGTATATAGAATCTCCTCATCGAGCACTATAAAAAATGTCGTCGTAGCAGTAAATTATTTCTTATAGTTTAGGAGATATTCGCATTTGAAAATTAAAATTTTAAAATTTTTACCGTCCTTACTTTAGTTTTTTTGATAATAGCGGGTCCAAATATTCCCGATTTTCTTTTTTATTTTTTTATTCGCTTAACAACAAGTTTATATATCAAGCAGTGAAAGAATTATGTAAAAATCATGACTGAGTCCAAAGTTATAGGCATTTTAATTTAAAAAATAAAAAAAGGCGATTTTTTGTCATTTTTTTGGGAAAAAAGTATATTTTTCTTTTTAAGTTATCTAAAAAGTTTCTAAGAAGATGTATATAGAATTTATACTTTTTGGAAAGCTGACTTTACATAAAATACCATAAATGAAACAAAACCTAAAAATTTTTGATACCGAGGGGACCAGGTCCATCCAAAAAAACCCTATTTTTTATGGAAAATTCAATTTTGAGCAAAAATTCTCAAATCGCATAGTCGATATCAAATTATAGTGACCTGTTTTATATGACCCAATATGTTCTTAATCATTTTGTAACGGGTTTCGATAACCCTGCCCCTGGTATGGATATAATAGGCAAAAAACCAAAAAATCCCATTTTTGGGATTTTTTAAAACTTTTTGAGAATTCCGGGATTTCTAATAAGAAAATTCGAAATTTTTATTTAATTTAGGATTTTGAGTAAAAAAATCTACCTAACTGTAAAATTTCATCAAAAAATATTCATAAATAAAATTTTTATTGCAATTTGAAAAAATTGTATCTTCGCAAAAACTGAATAAAAAACATTTTTTAATTTTTTTTAAAAAAAGTATTCCGCGAATTTTTTAGTTTTTAAAAATTATATACAGTTTTGAAAAATAGACAAAATTACCTTTCCATTGATATATAACATGCCTACCTAATGTTTTTTAAGTGACAAATTAATTAGGGAAAACTAAACATCTTTTAGAAAATTTACCTAGCACTATTATTTTCATACATATATGTAACAAATTTAAGAGTTAACCTTATGGATGAAAATAATAGTGCTATGTAAATTTTCTAAAAGATGTTGAGTTTTCCCTAATTAATTTGTCACTTTTTATAGTGCTCGATGAGGAGATTCTATATACGAAATTTTTTTTAAATCGGAACTCAAATGAAGAAATAGGATCGTTTTAAAAATTTAACATAGCCGAGGTGTCCTAATTTGAGGACCCCCCGCCGGGCCCCTGGTTTGCCTAAATAGGAAAAGTTAATCCACGAAAATAATTTTCAAATGATTTAATATTAGAAAAATGATTATTTATCATAAAAAGTGTAAGTATAGAAAACTAAACTAATATATAATAGTACTTATTTTCAATGTTGCTGGTTAGTTAGAGAGAGTTAGGAGACATGAATGAAGCACAGGTTTCATCATCATCCTCAGACCCTTCAACTACAGCTGGCTCCTGAATATTCGATCTACGCATCTGAAACTTATTTCATCTACTTCCTCTTCACATCTTATAAATCTTGGCTTAGAATTTTCGGTTTTCTTTACAAAGACTATGCCTTTATGTGTATATACTGATTGGAATCCAATTTTGTATAGAGCTTTAGCATGCATAAAAACATTATGAGTCTCCTTACTCAAGAAATCATTTACATAAATTGTCTTCGTTTCATCGTTTTCCTTTAATTTAGGCTTGACCAGTATTAATTTCTCTTTAGCCTTGTTCGAATCAAATTTAACTATCATAGTTTGTTTCCCTTTTTTATTATCTTTATTTGAAACTCTCTTTTTTTAATAAAAAACGCTTCCTCAACATCATTCTCAACCAAATTTGCACCAACATCTTTTGATGTTGGTGCAAATCAACTGCTGTTGCACCATCTCTAACATAAACACCACTTATCAGACAGTTCTTCTTCACTCTTTCCTCATTCAATATTTTAACAGAATGTTTATTTCATACGGGTTTCCCATCGAATTGTTTTGACATAAAAGTCATAGCATCTTGTAACGAAGACAGCTGATCGAGTTTGTTTAGTTGTTTTTTAATCTCATACAATTCTCCTTTTATTGTTCCATTACATTCATTACAAGCATTGCATATGAATTGTTCACTCTCATTTTTTAAAAGATATTCATACTGACGTTTGTCTAAACCTGAACATATAGCATGATATGTTTTGGCGCACATGTCACAAACAATATATTCTTCATTCTCTTTCACCTCCATTCTGCATTGGGTACAGATAAATGTTGGGGTTTTAATACTTCTACGACCTTTACCGATCATACTTCAATTTGTTTATATTCCTTTTGTTTTGTTTTGTTTAATAATGTAAATAACAACAATGTATATAAAACTAATTTAATCACTGTGTTTAAATAAAATATAAAAATGTCTCCCAGATGTTAAACAAATGTGACGTCTCCACTCAAGTGATGCCAACTATTTTATATGGGCAATTTCGTGTCAAGTGACCCAACTTTTAAAATCGATGTCTTCTGATATGGATGAAATGTGCACTAAGATTAGTACTAGTGGATAGTAGGCCAAACACAAATTTTCAGCTCTATCGGTCAAGAAATGCCGGACTTTGAGGGGGTCACCTATTATTCCAAGCAAAAATTGTCCAAAGGAGTTCAGATAGATATTTTTTCATTGTTTACACATTTTTTTTTTTATAGTTTTGAAAAAAGTTTTTTTTATTTTTTTTTTCAAAAACTCCCTTTTTTCCTTTAACCTCTTTATAGTTCCATAATGGGATGCGATTGGGATATTTATCAAAAAAAATAATTTTTCAATATTTGTTACTTCATTTTCTCCCATTTTTTCAAAATAGACTTTTTTTTTTTTTTTGTTCGAAAGAATGCTTAGACCATTTTCTTTAATTGCTTTGTAATTATTTATACCCTAATTCTGTTAGACGATTTTGGACGAATTTTCTTCTCTACATAGCTATGCATGGTGGGGTATTTATTTTATATTTCTGTTAGAGCACTTTTAGCTGAGGCGATATGTCGCAGGGTTTTTTCTCAATTATCTTTTAAATGCCTTTCGTAAAATAATGAACGTTAAGAATTAGACTCAAAAGGCGTGCGATATTTTTTTGTTAGTGTTGCCTTATTTCTGACTCTTAAATGTTGTTTATACTATTTTATTAAACAATAAATATGATTATTTTAAAAGTATTTGTTAATTACATATTGTAATAAATATGTTTAATAAATATATCGCACACGATCTTCACTCTTTGAGTGCAGAATAAAAACAAGTAAGAAATTGTAGTCGGGCGAGGCCGACCATATAATACCCTACACCTGTGACAAAAATATGTAATTTAGTTTTCATAATAAAGCATTTAAGTTGAATTGTACCTTGTCTCAGATATACTTAAGCCATTTATTGTTGAATAAATTTGTGGACATTTAAGTCGAATTTTGAAGGGGGCTTTGAATAGGGGCTATGATCAAATGAGACCCTATAATTAAAAAATTCATGAGGGTCATCAAGAATAGTATAGAACTTGGATTTGCAGCTTTTTGTCGAGATACGAGTATATTAAACATAATTATGAACTTAAAAGCCCTATTAGTCCGGTTCAGTTGTATGAGGGCTAGGTGAAATAATGGACCGAAGTTAACCATTTTCAATAGACTTCGTCCCTGGGACAATAGAAGATCATGTACCAAATTTCATTGAATTATCTTCAAAATTGCAACCTTTACAATCTAAATCGACTCAGAAAATGATTCTAAGGCGATAATAAAGCAACTGACAAAAATACGAACGCGTAACTAAAGAGATACCAAAAAACCTTCAAATTACGATTCATGCGTCTTTTGCTACTTCCCATTCTTCTTTACCCCTTTTGCCTACAAACTAGTGTCGCATGGCTCGTGTCGCACGTTGGTGTCCCTTCAGCTGAAAGTGTTCTTAGTCAATAATGGTTGTTGTCTGTAATAATAACAAAGGCAAGGATTTATGCACTATAAAAATTTGTATTGAAATGTTTTCTTTCTTGGGTTCGTTTCAACAACCAACACTCTTCGCGTCCAAAGGAAACAATTACGCTATAAAACAAATCCGTTAGAACTGTCGGATGGTTAGTAAGTATTAAATACACTAAATATAAATACAGTTATCTTTAGGTTTCAAAGATATTTTAGGTTAAACAAGTAAGTATTCCAAAATGTACTGCTATTGGTAAAATGGCAAAAACCTACTGAGTAACAGCAATTCACCAAACACTTAAAGTGGCTACATTTTTAAAATTTTTAGCCACTGGAAGTTACCAAAACAAGTTGGAAACGATTTGCTTGGATGGTTTTCATAGACAAGTTCATATGTGCCCAAAGCAAATTAAACTCAACGTTTCCCAAGAAGAGGAACGAAGTACAAAATGCAGGAATTTCCCGGGATTTAGGGTTTGTTGAAAGCACACAAGTACGGATAAAGTGCCCCAAGTAAATCCAAAATTTTATTACAATAGCAAGAGATACCACAGCATAAACGCTATGGTAGTAAGTATGGCGGTTTTTAATCAAAAAATACTTTTAATATTTTTCAATTACAGATTTGTCAAGATGATCTATTAAGTCGTTTTGAAGATGCTAGACATCCTGGCAGTAATCACGACTCTTTTATTTGGAGGAGTAGTCAAGCTGGAGGTAAAATAAAGTTTTGACTGTTAGATGTGTATATTAATGACGTATTGTTATTCTACACTGTTATATATTTCCATTGTTATCATATTTAATGAATCCGCTAAGGAACTGTAACACGGAACAGGAGGGAAAATATAACAAAAACCACACCCTGTATGACGAAAATGTCCAACTCTGACCTCTAAGTCAGGCAGTTCTTGACCGATAGAGCTGAACATTTGAATTCTATAACTTTTTTATTTCTTTAAATAAATAGCTGAAATTTTCCACACATATTCCTTATAAGTAAGGTTTGTTTGAAGATTTCGCTTAGCCCCCATACAAGTGACGCCCAAGAAAACTCCTTAAATACTCACAAGTCAGTTTTATGTATGTATGTACATATATTTTATTGGTATAATAAATTCATATTTCACAATAATTTAATATTTTATATAAGAGTTCAGTTAAAAAAAATTATTTATCTACTTAAACATAAATAAACAAAGTAATTATATATTTCCATTAATATTATTTATTTTTAGGCAAAAACCCAGTCAGGGGATAAAAGTATACCTTTTAGGGGCAAAGACATTTTATATGATCATACGAAGAGTTTGAACATTTAATATAAAATTTTTCTGTGTTATAACGTGTGTGAAGTTATAACGTGTGTGAAGAAGTGATGTTGAGTAATGGTTCGGCAAATTGCACATCATCTTTAATATTTTATTTGGCAAATTTGAAGACGTTTTAGGTGGCAATTTGATGCATTGTTCCAAACAGGAGCTCCGTAATATAGTATAGCTTGAAAAATTACTTTAAATATTATAAGTTTAATTTCAATATTTAATTTAGATTTTCTGTTAATGAATGGATATAGCACTCTAATAGTTATATTGATTTTGTTAATAATGTATGATGTGTGTTCGTTTTAACTCAAGAATAAAATTTTTTGTTCAGTATTTGGCAGTTCTTGACCGGCGTCATTAAATAACTCCCCACGAAATAATAGCCAAAACAAAAATGATATAAGTCCTCGAATTTGGGGACTTATTTCATTATGAAAACATTCCCAAATTTAAAAATGAAAAAAGCCCCAATGAAATGAAATAACTTCCTAAATGAAAATAAAATAACTCCCCATTTTTGGGGATTTATTTCATATGAAACAAATTTTAAAATGAAATAAGTTCCCATTTAAACATAACAAATTGTGGAACAAGTCGGTTTTAGTGACATTTCTTTCATACTTTCGAGTGGGGCTTCAAAGTTTAATACATTTCAGTTTAATCGCTTAATAAAGATTCCCTTAATTTTTGAGATTAACCGTATATATATACAGTTAATCTCAAAAATAAGTATACAGAAATACTGACAATTGGTTTTATTTAAAAAGTATATTATTTTTTCAAAAATCAAAAAAGTAACACATTTATTTATTAAAAACAATTATGATAATTTTTATTCACTACTTTTTTTCTTCATATTTTGGTTCTTTGAGTTCTCATTTAAGATGAAGTTAAGAAGGTGCAAAATTTACGTCACAAAAATAAGTATATAGATAATTTTAATATGTATTTGGCTTAATGATATTAACAAAATTCATAAAAATTTTACCGTTTGAATGTAATTATTTTATAATAAAACTAGCTATACCCAGTGTGCTTCGCTACCCTCATCGTAATGGAATAAAATAAATATTATTGTAAATGTATATATATCTGCAATATCAAAAAGTCCCCTATTTAAATTTATGTTTATATATTCAATATTTTAGAAAACTCAAAAAGTACCAATGAAGTACGAAAAAGTAACAAAAGACCTCTTTTATTTATTTTATGTTCCTAAGTTCAATATTATAGAAAACTAAAAAAGTACCAGTTGAAGAACGAAAAATTACCAAAGGGTCCCCTTTTATAGATCCTCATTAATTCCGTGCTCCACATGGTTAATTTCATGTTATAAAAAACACAAAAAGTACCTTTTGAAGAACGAAAAATTACCAAAAAGTCTTCTTTTATATGTTCTCACTTACTCCGGGCTCTACGTACTTAATTTCATGTTTCTAGGTTCAATATTATAGAAAATTCAAAAAGTACCTTTTGAAGAACGAAAAAGTGCCGAAAAGTCCCCTTTTATAGGTTATCACTTAATCTTGGCTGTACTTGCTTAATTTCATGTTTCTAGGTTAAATATTATAGAAAATTCAAAAAGTACCTTTTGAAGAAAGAAAAAGTACCAAAAAGTCCCCTTTTATAGATTCTCATTTACTCCGGGCTCTACATGCTTAATTTCATGTTTCTAGGTTAAATTTTATAGAAAACTCAAAAAGTACCAGTCGAAGGACGAAAAAGTACCAAAAAGTCCCCTTTTATAGATTCTCATTTACTCCGGTCTCTGCATGTTTAATTTCATGTTTCTAGGTTCAATATTATAGAAAATTCAAAAAGTACCTTTTGAAGAACGAAAAAGTACCATTTTATAGATTCTCATTTACTCCGAGCTCTACATGCTTAATTTCATGTTTCTAGGTTTAATTTTAAAGAAAACTCAAAAAAGTACCTGTGTAGAACGAAAAAGTAGCGAAAGTCCCTTTATTATTAATTTCATGTTTCTATTTCAATATCATAGAAAACTCAAAAAGGACCAGTTAGAGAATGAAAAGTACCAAAAAATATCACTTGATACCGGGGTTCCAAATAACACCCCATTAGGATATTTAGCGTTTCTAAATTTAAAAATTTTATCTAAATTGGATCATTGTGGTTGAATAAAATCAAATTTCCCGTTTTTACCCCTTTTGGTACTTTTTTCCTCCCCATTAACGAAATAAAAATTCTATTCCAAAAAGTTGCAACATCGTAGTGGGAGCCCGTTATTATGTAAAGTACCAAAAATAGGTACAATTTTAACCCCTTAAACGTCCGAATATCCAAAAAGTACTAAATTCATATTTTTATTTTTTCGTAAAGTTATGAAGGAGTCAAAAATATTTTTTGAATGTGCACTGGTTTAAAAGATAATTTTTTAGATATGTATCCCATTCGCATCCCATTATGGGACTAGAAAGCCCTTAAAGCAAATTGTATATGCTTTGTTTTCAGGAAAAAAGGGCCAATTTGAAAAAATAAAAAAATTATTTTTTGTAATATATATATATATATATATATATATATATATATATATATATATATATATATATATATATATTTTAATTTTTTACAAAAAATAATTTTTTTATTTTTTATTTTTTCAAATTGGCCCTTTTTTCCTGAAAACATATATAGAAAAAGCTATCTGAACTCGTTTGAACAATTTTTGAATAAAACCCTGTATGACCGAAAGGTCCAGCTTTGACCCCCTCTAAGTCCGGCAGTTCTTGATAGAGCTGAAATTTGTGTGTGACCTACTATCCAATAGAACTAACCTTGGTGCAAATTTCGTCAAAGTCGATTTTTTGAGTTGGGTCACTTCACATGAAATTGCCAATATACCAAACATATTAATGTCGAATTTTACTCCGATAGCTTCATTATTTAATGAAATATAGACCAACTCAGAAAAAATTTCGTAAAGTGATTGCACGTATGCGCGTGTAAGTGATTTTCAAAGGTGGACCTTATATGGGAGTCCGGCAGTTCTTGATCGATAGAGCTGAAAATTGTGTATCCAATAGAACTAACCTTGGTGCAAATTTCGTCAAAATCGATTTTTTGAGTTGGGTCACTTCACATGAAATTGCCAATATACCAAACATATTAATGTCGAATTTTACCCCGATAGCTTTATTATTTAATGAAATATAGACCAACTCAGAAAAAATTTCGTAAAGTGATTGCACGTATGCGCGTGTAAGTGATTTTCAAAGGTGGACCTTATATGGGAGGCCTGAAAAAAATATAGAGTGATTAATATCTACACAAAACATATTCTAGCCGAATGTCATCCCGATAGCTTTATTTATCAATAAAATATGCGCGTTTGAGTGATTTTCGAAAGTGGACCTTATATGGGAGCTTTGATCAATTGATATCAATCTACGTTGGTAGTATGATTTCTTTCATATTATGTCAATTGATATCAATCTACGTTGGTAGTATGATTTCTTTCATATTATATTTATATGTATGTGCAAAATTTTAAGTTGATACCTATATATTTGAGAAAGTTATTAACGATAAATCCATTTCCGGAAATATGTACATTTGAATGGAGTATATGGGAAATTTTGGATCGATTGTTATGATTTTGAACATAATTAATCTCTGGTTTAAAAAATAACGTATGACAAAATTCATAGAATTATCTCTTATAGTTTCTGAGAAAACTACTTAAGAATTACGAAAACATTTTTCTGAAATTTTTACTCATAACTTTTAACGTTGAGAATCGCTCTTGCTGATTTTCAATACCAAACTGCTTAGGTCAACAGTGAATATTTTTGGTGAATTTGTTTTAATCCTTTTCCTTAATTTTAACGTGAACGTGTTTTATGCCGACAGACAGACGGACGGACATAGCTAAATCGACTCAGAGTCTGAGAAAACTACTTAAGAATTACAAAAAAAACGTAATTTTTTTCGAGGAAGTCTGAAATTTTTACTCATAACTTTTAACATTGTGAGCCGATTTTGCTAATTGTCTATACCCAACTGCTTAGGACAACAATAAATATTGTTAGTGGGCGTGTTTTAGGCAGACAGACATGCGGACTTAAATACTTGCTTTTTATTAAAAAAATATACTTTATTTCAAAAATGTCGGAACCTTGACTTACCAGAATGAACAGCAGGAAATACAGCTAATGTCACAAAAAAAGTAAAAAATATATTAAAAAGTTGTGGGAACGCCTCTTTAAAAATTTTGAAATAAGGCACTCTGGTTACATCCGAATTGCACAATGGTTTTTCTTCTTTAAGTCTTCTTAATTCGTGATATCTATAAAATCTCTGAAAAGTAAAAAATAGAACAAATAATTCTAAATCAAGAGTAATTTCTAAAACAATATGTGATTTTGAAATCAAGTTTTATTAAAAGTTCTGTTATTTTAGTTAGAAAATAATTGTGGAAATAAAGACTGAAGTTTTATTTGTTAGACAAATGCTCAATAAAATAAAAATTTAGTATTTTATAATTGAAATTATTATTTCGAAATAAATCTCATTGATATAACGCCCAATTAGGAAAATGAAATAAGTGCCAATAAAATTAAAAAAACAAGTAAGTGTTATATTCGGCTGTGCCGAATCTCATATACCCACCATCAAACCGTATGCCATAAAAGAAATGCTTCCCTTTCAACATCAGGGTAATATTACTCATCAAATTAACTGAAGAGGACTTTATATATTTTTTTTTTCATTTTATTTATTCTTTATTGAATCTTTCTTATGTAGAAATTTACAATAAGTATTAAAATCTTAACCTAAATTATAACTAACGTTGTTATTGCCGATGCAATTTCAACCAAAGTTCTCGATAATTTGATTATCTGACAAAATCCAATGTTTAGTAGTAATTTTATCTATACCAGGTGATTTTCCTGCTTTTAGACCTTTGATTGCCGTCTTCACGGTAGAGAACCGGAATTTTATTGGGCGTGGAACCACATTATAATGTTAGCACTAATAGAAGAATCTGTATCATTTTCAGTAAACACATTCTCCAAGTGATTGGCGAATGCTTCAAGTTTTTCTGACGTATTTCTTGCCCATTGACCATTCTGGAGGCGTATGGGTGACTCATATGCAATAGGGCATTGCATATGTTTAACAGCTTTCCAGAGACTATATTCTGTTTTCTTAGTAGGATCTAAGATTTTGAGATAATTTCTCAGATTAGATTCCTTATTATTTTTTAAGGCGATGTGAAGTCTTCTTTGCCACTGATTTAGTTTTACCTTTATGTTTGGAGATCGCGATTGTTGCCATTGACGTCTGAGTGTTCTCTTTTCTTTAATTAGAGACTCAATGTTCCTAGGACATTTCGAATTTTTGTAGTATCCCAAGGTGACTGGGGGTGTAGAAACTTTGACAGCATCTTGTAAGATATCCGTAAATATATCGACAGCGGATTGTATTTCATGGTCATTTTTCAATGAAATGTTTTGTAGCAAGTGTGAGCTGACATACATTTTATACTTTAACCAGTTCGTCTTCTTGTTAGGGAAACAAGAACAATAGTTTTCCAATTTATTTGGGGTTTCTAATAACGTTAAAACTGTAGGCATCTAGTCTGTTATGCGATATTGCTTCTAGCAATTGTCTGCCTTTGGGAGTAATGAGGCGAGAGCCCCAAAATGTATGTTTTGCATTATAATCACCAGCTGCTATGAATCTTGGTCCAAGAGTTTTAAAGTAATCGAAAACTGCTCTCGATTAATATTATACATAGGAGGAAAATATATTGAAGATATTGTAACTCTGCTATCAGGTATATTTATAGAGGTGGCCTGGATATGGTCCTTTTTGTATTCTGGCATTGGAAAATGTCTAATTTTTTCTCACTAAAATGGCTGTTCCACCGTAAGTATCGTACCGTAAGTGTTAATTCTGAAACAATTCTTTAGGGTAAAGTGTGTTTCAGAGACGAGTAGTACGTCAAGTTCCTGAAGTAGCAGGAATTGTTCTACTTCATTCTTGTGTTGGCTAAGGCCATTAGCATTCCAAAAACAAATTCTTAGGGAATTCATTTCTTATTTAGCAGGATCTGCATGAGCATGCTTTGATTCTGCATTAATTGTTGAAACATATTTTGCATATTTGCCATGAAACTGTTCATGGTTTGAATAAGATTCTCAATAGAGCTTTGAGAATTTGTTTTGGGTGCGGGTAAACCGTCTTTTAATGCATGTGCATATGAAAATAACGTGGTATTATTTTCATTATTCGTTTGCAAATTTTCATTATTTTTATTTGTAAGACTTCCATATTGGGCACTAGAAGTTTGTTTTGCATTCATTTGGGTAACGGAACCCTCTTTTGTCGTATGGGCATACGATTTATTCTGATTGCTTTTATTTGTGATACTTTTATATTGAGCACTAGAAGTATTAGGAAGGATTGGGAAGTTAGAAGCTTTATATTGAGCATATAAAGTTCTTCTGGCCTTATTTGAATGTTGCATGTGTATATATACTGGTCATCCGCGATAGTTAGCAGTGTGATTTTGACCACAGTTACAGCATTTTCTTTTATTGTTATCTGTTTTTGCGTGGGGACAATCTTGGCTTTTATGGATGTCTCCGCATCTCACACAAACAGATTGTAATTTGCAGAAAGTTCTGATGTGACCGAACTCTTGGCAATTTAGGCATTGAGGAGGACCTCTGCTCTTAATGGGTTCCTCTACAGTTATTTTACGATTAAGAAGATATCTTAAACTATATATGGGATGAGTATCACCCTTTTTCTTCAATTGTGAAGAGTTAAAAGAAATTTCAACCTATACATTGCTTGAGGAATTTTGTCCTTGTTAAATATATTGTGAATGGACTTCACTTCACAACCTTCAGTCTCTAGCGCCTTTTTAATGTCATCAGTTGGTACAGAGCTGTCTACACCTTTGATAACTACTGCCAAACCCTTTGCACTTTTTAGTTGATATGTGTAATAATTTCTTTTCTCAGAATCAAAACTATCAACTATTGTTCTAAAAGACTTTTCTGAATAAGTCTGTATTTTTGTTTCCTGAATGTTTCATTTGCGTAGAGAGACTACGTGGAAATTTTCTTTTACTTATTAACCAATAGATTTGTGGTAGGTTCGCGCAAATAGAGGGGAGGTGGCTTGTGGTCTTTTAGAGGCATGGATGGTACTTTTTCACTTTCTTGGTTGTCAATGAGTGCAAAACGATTTTGACTTACCGAATTTGTTTTCGCCTGTTTTGGATTTGGTTCCAATTTTGAAGTCCTAGGGCTGGACTTACGTTTTGTATAAGTGACATAACGGTCCATTCCTGTTAGGATCTTTTCCGTTTTATGCAAGCTCAATGTATTTGGATTGTTTTTTGGTATGGCACCAGTATTCTTTGACATTGGGCTTGAGTGACCATCCTTATCATTTATGGTTTTTATAGTGTTAATATTGTTATTGGTACTATTTGTTTGTTCACATTAGCATTACTATTTTCATCATCCATTGCATCAGTTGTTAGTTTTTCTATTTTTTCTTTTGCGTTGTCTTCCACACAATTTTCTTGTTTTGGCGCACTTGATAGAGGAGATCTCTCGTTTGTTGTTGTTTTTGAATCTGTTGTTTGGTTATTTATTTCTTCTTTTGCGCTATTATCTACACAATTGTTTTGTTTTGGCGCACTTGAGAGAGATTTCTCGTTTGTTGTTTTTCTTACACTTAAATAGTTTTTATGATTTTTTGGATCATAATTATAGTTGTTGTTGTATGGAGAGCTCATAACAAAGTATGCATTTTTTCCATTGCTACTGAGCCTCCCTTCACTTGTTGGATAGTTAGAGAAACTCATGCACAATAACACAAACACTACACATTATTTAAGGTTTTGTTGTTATTATTTTTTTTATGCTTTTTGTTTTGCTACAATTTGTTATTGTTAATAATTGCATTAACAAAAACGACAATTTATTAGATTTAAGTGTATTTTTAATATTAAAAATATATATAAGTATGTATTTAATTAGCGTCCATTCGCTGTTACTTATCTTTTTTATATTTTAATTAAGAATTTATGTTCACAATGTTATTTTCTCGTGAGAGCGATTTAAAAAACGTCTATCCACTATGAGATCAAATACAAACAAAATGCATTCCATCCATCAATTCATAAAATACAAGTGTTTGGAACTTGAAATCTAACGTAATATTTCCATAATTTTATAAAAATCACATCTAGCTGTATTATAAAGAGAGCGTTTCCAATTAGCTGACCATGGGTATTTATTTGTTGGTGGGTTCGTCTTTTTAAAGTCTATAGACGGCTAAACTGCTGGACCGATTTTCTTTTTATTTCGAAATTTTATATGGGCAAGGTGCCACGCCCACGCCCACATCCAATATAAGAATATCTCAGAATATTGCAATATCTCAGAAACTGCAATACCAAGTGTCTTCAAATTTTGTAAGGACAATTTGATGTCCATAAGAACAAATTGGGTAAAATGGAAAAATTTCCATATGGAAAAATCTTATACTAATTTAAGAAAATCTTAAATTAGAATATCTAAGAAAATATAAATGTTAGAGTCCTCAAATTTTTCGTACTTACTTTAGTATCAACATGAATATTTAGGACAAAAAATGGGCGGACTAGAAATAGGGCGAGGACTTCCCATATGAATTAAAAAAAAAAATAATTTTTCTGGGAAGCAATTATAGACTAGACTAGACTATAAACTAGAGGGGCATTTTAAAAATTTTCGAGCAGGTTTTGTACTTTACCCTCTCCGATTTCGATGATATTCGGTACACACATTCTTCGTGTAAATACGGAATTTGAAATTCTCCAAAATTTCTATATCTTATATATTGTTGAGTATACAATAAGCAATCTTATGTGAAGGAATAAACAAAATGGAAGGTAAATTTTTTGAGATATCCTTGACTAAAATACTTTGTTTGATGTCATCATCCTCACGTTAAATATGTAATATTTTAAATAAAATATTGGGGACTAAACGATTAAAATCGAATAAATAATGAAGAAAATATACGTGAAATTGAATACTTGTTAAAAAAAATTCAAAACCCTACTTTTTTGTTGGAAAATTTTTGAAATTACCC
The DNA here is from genome assembly GCF_015586225.1 of Lucilia sericata. Lineage (NCBI taxonomy): Eukaryota > Metazoa > Arthropoda > Insecta > Diptera > Calliphoridae > Lucilia > Lucilia sericata. Next base: position 124,104 of record NW_023994620.1, read on the forward strand.
TATATATAGTATGTTGTTGTCAACCAATTAATAACAAAATAAACAACAAAAATAATAATTATCTTTAATTTACGCAATTGCTTAAATTTCTATTAAATGTCACAACTACTTTGTCTCAGATATCTATTTTATAAAAAATAAAATAAAACCAGTAATTTTAGCGACTATTTACATTTTTGTATGAGGTGATAACACTCTTTTTCAGAAAATAAACAAAGAACAGCTGTTATTTACCGCTGTTTGATCTTACATTTGGTTTGCAAGATCAAATAATTATTTTGCCAAAATGATGTAAATTATTTGACTTTTGGTGTTCACATTGATGAAACAATGAAAAAATATTTATTTGCCAGCAAATCAATTTGTTTTATGAAAATCATCCGCATTGCCGTTTGTTAACATGAAATATTTTATGTTCAGATTCGACAAACAACGTTTTTTCAATCGTGTTATATATTAATATTATACACTTTTATTATATAAATTTAATTTTAAACCTAATAAAAATAGTTAAAATTAAATTGTAAATTGGCTTTTTCTTGCATTAAATTATACGATATGCTGTGCTGTACAACATGTGTATGTTTGAATCAAATTATTTTTGCACTGTTTGATAAAACAATACCATTTGTTCAAGTCTGAAAATGAAATAAATATTGCGTTTGTTTTACGCAACTTCAAAAATATTTTATTACAAATATTTGGACCATATATTTTTCAGGTGTGAACGTAGCTTAAGGAAACTGAAATGGAAATAATTTTTAATAAGAAACGACTTTTTATCGATTTGCATGATATTGAGACTACTAATGTTATTAATATAGTCCAAAGGAAAAATCGCAATATTTTCTGAGCTCAATGATCACCAATTCAATAAATTACAACAAATTTTAGTAGAGTCATATTCTGGTATTGAGGGAGTATCTTTTGTTAAATGTAGCTATTTTGCTAAGGACATTGAAGACGAAGATGAACTAAGGAAACAAATATCACTTTTTCATAAAAATTAAGTGGATCATGCAGGAATTATATCGACTTATGAGGGGATAAAACATAAAATATATAACCCACAACTAAAAACAAAGATACATGAGATAAGTAATAATTGTGAAATATGCTCCGGAGGGAAGTATGATCGCAATCCGACCAAGCCTAGGTTTCACGTCACAGAAACGCCAACTTCAGTTAATGAAATCGTTCATATTGATACGTATGTGAATAGTAAGCACTCAAAATATACCGTAAGTTTTTATTTGCCAGATAGAAACAACCAAACAATTATATGCAAAATAAACGAATTTTTGGCAATAAAAGGCCCAGTCAAAAAGTTTGTTTTTGACAATGAAGTTAATTCAAAAAACGTAAAGGATTTCTTGACACAAGAGAGAATCGAATTTCATGCCACGAAACCCAATAGTCATACCGGAAATTCTGATATAGAACGTCTTAATAATACTTTGACTGAAAAAATTAGAACACTTAACCTAGAAGAAAAATTGCCAACCATAACACAAATGATAAAAGCTGGACATTCAAGTAATTTTCGGAAGGGGACTTTGTATGAGAGCTAGGGTCAAATGAGGCCCGATCTTTGTAAAATTTGCCAAGGTCATCAAGGCTTTTATAAAACTTAGTTGTGCCGCTTTTTATCGATATACAGGTATAATAACATAATTAGGAGCTCAGAAGCCCTTTTCGGAGGGTTCTGTTGTATGGGGGCTAGGTAAAATTACGGACGGACGGACATAGCTAAAAAACTATTCTAAGCCGATTGGTATATTTTAAGGTGGGTATAGGACGAACATCAGCACAAACCCAATATACCGTCCCCACTAAAGTGGTGTAGGTATTTTTATCCAAACATTAATAAACTTGAAAACTTAAGTATATTAAATATAAATGTTAAATTCCATAATATAATTATAGAGCACTTTCAAAATATTAAAGAAATTGAAGAACTAAAATTTCATAAAATGATATCTTATGGTATAAACGTAACATTGATAATGGTTGTCACTACATTGATTATGATATTCTATTCTTTTATGAAAAAGAATAATATAAACATAAAGTTTAATTAATTAATAATTAATTAAGGAAAGTGATATATCACGATCCAAACAAAATTTCGTAAATGAAATTAAAAAAATATAAAACTGAAATATATGAAACAAATTTATAAAAATAAAATACATATAAAATAAAAAAATAAATAAAAAAAAATAAAACCCAGGATTGTTTTAGACATAGGGTAGAGGAGTTACATACCCACTCCCTAGATTAATAATAACGGCTAGTAAAGTGTAGGGTAGTTTTAAATTACACTTTTGTTTATTTTCCCACATTTTGCCAGACAGCAACGTAAGCATAAAAAGTCTTCGTTGCTTAGCTTAATTTAAACAAGTAAGAAAGTATAGTCGGGCGTGACCGACCATATGATACCCTACACCAGTTATGAATATTAAATGTGATTTATTTTTCATAATAAAGCATTTATCTTCTATTACCTTGTTCCGATACATTTAAGCAATTTATGGATGAAAAACTAATTTTCTGAAAGAGGCTTTATATGGGGCACATAGGGACGGACCAAGCCTGATAATATTTTGTGAATATATTTATATTTACATAATATTTTATTGTTACATCGCGATAGAAATTTGGCAAGATCATCAAGGCTTGTATAAAACTTAGTTGTGCCGCTTTTATCAATATACAGGTATATTTAACATAATTATGAGCTCAGAAGCCCTTTTCGGGGGGTTCTGTTGTATGGGGGCTAGGTGAAATAATGGACCGATTTTAACCATTGGGCTGAAAAAAGAGTGTGTGCTAAATTTCATCGAATTATCTTGAAAATTGCGACCTGTACCTTGCGCACAAGGTTTACATGGACAGCCAGCCAGACGGACGGACATACGGACATAGCTTAATCGACTAAGAAAACGATTGGTATACTTTAAGGTGGGTATAGGACGAATATTTTTGTATGTTACAAACATCAGCACAAACCCAAGTAGGGTATAGTAAAGAATAAAAATTAAGTTTCAGTCTTAAGATTCATTTTAAATAAAAAAGATGTTCTAAGGAACATAAATAAAAAATAATAAATATTTTGTTTTATTTTTTGTAATTCATAGATTTTAAGATCTATAATTCGCGTGAATTAAGAATTCACCTCACGAGATTCACGCGATTATCACGCTTATTAAATTTGCTTAATGCACGCGTTTACAGATTACAGGAATTATAGGTTAATGTTTTCTAGAAAATGTAGTAGAACTGCAACAAATACTTAAGATTTGCATTGTTTGCTTGCATCATCTGACTACTTTATTTCAAAGATTTTTGAAATAAACACCAATAATTAAAAAAAGTTATCAAACTTACGTTTAATGGTAGTGCGAAATAGGTATCAAAACAAATAAGTAATATAAGCATTGCTGTAATAAAGTAGTATATAGCAGATGTTCTGTACGAGGAAAATATGTAAGTACTACAAATATCTACTATTGCAGCAAAAAGACCACTAATATTAGAACCTAGCACAACAGCTCCAGTATATTTTATGGGTAGAGTTGCAACCATACCATATATACTGTTTTGATATATGCCATTTGCCACTGAAATGAAATAAATAGTAAATAACTGTTAATAATAAAGTTATATTGATTAAAAATATATAGAAAATATTAATTAATTTACAATAAAATTTCAATTTGTAATCTTACTTTAATAACAGTAGTTTATAACAATTTTGCCCAGGATATAAAACTTATATGGGCTTCTTTATTTAGGCTTCTTATTTATTTATTTATTATTTACTAGATTTTTGTGGTGGTTACATAACATTATTCATAAGTATTCTCCCGTCAGAGGAAACTAAAAGATCTGCTTTATGTCCATAGATCAATCTCTGAAATTTTTCAACATTCAGAAATATATCTATCTATATATCTATAACTATGTTTCAAATTTAAAGAAAATCGTTGCAGCCGTTTAAAGCTACGTGAAATATTTGATAGGTGTGAACACTGAAACATTTTTATTTGTCGACCTAGAAATATTTTCCCAATGTGAACACCAAACACGAAACATTTTTGTTTAACGTAAAATAAACCATTTAATTTAAATTACAATAGTTTTTTACAATTTCATTTCATTTAAAAACAAAAATTAAATACATTTTTATTTCATAATGTGCTTAAAATGAGTATTTCTGTTTAGACGTTTTGTTTGAAGAAACAAAGAAAAACACAATTCAATACAAATAGTGGAAATTTATTCGCCCGGTATTCAAATTAAAACAAATAATTTCGTAAAACAATTGACGGATAAAGCAGTAAAAAAACAAGATTTTGGCAAAGAGGAACATAACAAGAAGAACAGTTAATACGCAACCAAACCAAAAGCCAAAAATATATGTGTTTATATTTCTATTTATTCTAAAATTTCATTTAATATTGTCTTTTCAACAAAAGTTTACCAAAAAAAAAAAAATACAAATTACATTTCAATACCTTGTGCAAGTGGAAAAGAGATAGATGGTGGACCTGCACTGTCATGTTGCAGCTATTTAGTATAGTCAATGTAGCGAAAACAGTTGGTTGTTTGGAACGGGAAATAACCAAATTCTAGTCTATAGACTAGACTATAGACTAGACTATAGACTAGACAACAGGAAGAGCCGCAGTATGGGCTTGTGGAAACAAGGCCATAGAAGAGGGTATGAAGGAGCAGCATGAAGGTTTTGCAAGAGCAAAAATAGGTGGTATATACGTATACAGCTGTTATGCGTCACCAAATATACCGATACTAGACTTCGAACGATTTGTGGATGATCTTGTAAGAGATGTATCAGGTCACAACCCAGTCATCATCGGAGGCGATTTTAATGCCTGGGCTATAGATTGGGGGAGTCAGAGAACTAATGAAAGGGGAAGAATACTGCTTGACGCCTTTTCTCAACTCGACCTAATTCTCGTGAATAAGGGTAATTCGTATACATTCAGAAGGGCCGGCTATGGCTCGATTGTTGACCTAACATTCGTAAGTGCAAACCTATCAAGAGATTTAGAATGGCAGGTTAGCGAGCACTATACGTATAGCGACCACCAGGCAATAATACTCACTGTACATACCGGAAGCAATACGGTGTCAAAAAGCACAAAGGTAAAAATTCAAGGGTGGTCTAAAGACAAAATCGATATGGAGTGTTTCACCGAAACTTTCTCCAACTACAACATAATAGAAGGCACAGCAACGGAAATGTGTAGGCAGCTAGTCACGTCACTAAAAGAGGCATGCGATGCATCTATGCCAAGGCGGAGACAAACCGAAAGAAGGAAAGAAATTTACTGGTGGAATCATAATATAGCTTCCCTAAGAAAAGCTTGCCTAAAAGCGAGAAGAAAATATCAAAGGAGTAGATGCCGACCCGATCACTTACTTAAAAGGGCTACTTATCATCGGGCTAGGAAGGAATTAAAAGAAGCAATACACAAAAGTAAGTCGGAGTCCTTTAATAACCTCTGTAATAAAGCAGACGAAAATATATGGGGTAGCGCATATAAAATAGTTATGGCTAGTACAAAAGGAGGAAATCCACACAAACTACCTGTCCCGAACTTGTTACTAACATAGTGAAATCACTGTTTCCAGACGGAGAACCATACAACGAGCAGGAATATGTCACCGAGAGTGGGATACTTCATGAAGTACAAGTTTCGGATGCTGAAATTGTTGAACTTTGCAAGAGAATAGGGGACAACAAAGCTCCTGGAATGGACTCTATCCCAAATAAAGCGCTTAAGCTAGCGCTTCAAATAAGACCACAGGTGTTTGCAAATATTTTTACTAAAAGCCTAAAGGAAGGCGTGTTTTATAGTGAATGGAAGAAGCAGAAGCTAATTCTTATACCAAAGCCTGGTAAAACACTAGGAGAACCCGGATCCTATAGACCAATATGTCTCCTGGATACAGTGGGAAAATGCCTAGAGAGGATAATATATAGCCGTCTACAGTCCGCAGCCGAGGAAGTAAGTGGCATCTCCCAAATGCAATACGGCTTCCGCAAGGCTAGATCAACAGTCGATGCCATAAATCTAGTATTGAAAACTGCAAGAAATGCAATCCAAGGCAAAGGTGTAGCAAGAAAATATTGCGCCATAGTGACCTTAGATATTAAAAACGCTTTTAATTCAGCAGGATGGAAACATATAGTTTCGAGGATGAAACGTATAAATATCCCGAACTACTTGATCAAGATAACAATGGACTACTTCACTAATAGGACTTTATGGTACGAAACTGATAATGGGCTGGAGTCACACAGTATCACGGCAGGAGTACCACAGGGCTCTGTACTTGGCCCCCTTCTGTGGAATATTATGTACGACGACATATTTAAACTTCAGGTGCCAGAGGAGGTGGATATCGTAGGATTTGCAGACGATGTAGCAATAATTGTCCAAGCAAGACACCTGCAAGATGTCGAACTATACGCGAATGAGGCGATACATACAATTAGTTTATGGTTGAAATCCGTAAATCTTAACCTTGCAGACCACAAAACAGAGGCTGTGTTGATAAGTGGTAAAAGAAAAAGGGAAACGATAACGCTACAAGTAGGAAACGCTATAATAACGTCGTCACAAGCAATAAAATACTTAGGGGTGATGATAGACGACCGTCTGAATTTTAAAATCCACATGGATTACGCATGTCGTAAAGCAACTGGCGTTACAAATGCACTTGCCAGAATGATGCCAAATATTGGAGGGCCTAGATATAGCCGTAGACTTCTTCTCACTAGCGTGACAAACTCAATACTACTCTACGGTGCACCAGCATGGACTACTGTGATACCGATTATTTTACAAAATTATATTAATTTATAAAAAAAAATAAAGACTATTTTTATATAAAATAAATACTTGTTAATTTTTTTAGGGATAAAGAATAAAAGATTAATCGTAAAAAGTGGCTGTAAAAATTCATAAAAATTTAGGCAGTAAAACATGCCCAACAAATGTATGGATGAAAATAATAGTGCTAGGTAAATTTTCTAAAAGATGTTGAGTTTTCCCTAATTAATTTGTCACTTAAAAAACATTAGGTAGGCATGTTATATATCAATGGAAAGGTAATTTTGTCTATTTTTCATAACTGTATATAATTTTTGAAAATTAAAAAATTCGCGGAATACTTTTTTTAAAAAAAAATTTAAAAATGTTTTTTATTCAGTTTTTGCAAAGATACAAATTTTTCAAATTGCAATAAAAATTTTATTTATGAATATTTTTTGATGAAATTTTACAGTTAGGTAGATTTTTTTTACTCAAAATCCAAAATTAAATAAAAATTTCGAATTTTCTTATTAGAAATCCCGGAATTCCCAAAAAAGTTTTAAAAAATCCCAAAAATGGGATTTTTTGGTTTTTTGCCTATTATATCCATACCAGGGGCGGGTTTATCGAAACCCGTTACAAAATGATTAAGAACATATTGGGTCATATAAAACAGGTCACTATAATTTGATATCGACTATGCGATTTGAGAATTTTTGCTCAAAATTGAATTTTCCATAAAAAATAGGGTTTTTTTGGATGGACCTGGTCCCCTCGGTATCAAAAATTTTTAGGTTTTGTTTCATTTATCGTATTTTATGTAAAGTCAGCTTTCCAAAAAGTATAAATTCTATATACATCTTCTTAGAAACTTTTTAGATAACTTAAAAAGAAAAAGATACTTTTTTCCCAAAAAAATGGCAAAAAATCGCCTTTTTTTAATTTTTTAAATTAAAATGCCTATAACTTTGGACTCAGTCATGATTTTTACATAATTCTTTCACTGCTTGATATATAAACTTGTTGTTAAGCGAATAAATCGAAAATCGGGAATATTTGGACCCGCTATTATCAAAAAACTAAAGTAAGGACGGTAAAAATTTTAAAATTTTAATTTTCAAATGCGAATATCTCCTAAACTATAAGAGATAATTTACTGCTACATATAGTGCTCGATGAGGAGATTCTATATACGAAATCTTAAATCGGAACTCAAATGAAGAAATAGGATCGTTTTAAAAATTTAACATAGCCGAGGTGTCCTAATTTGAGGACCCCCCGCCGGGCCCCTGGTTCAAATTCAAAACCTAAACTCGACAACACCTCCTCTTTGTGCATACCAAATTTCATTAAAATCGGATTAACCGTTTAGAAGTTACCGAATTATTTCCCTCTTTTTTTTCCTATACCACTGTGCGATTGTGGTAAAATTTGGTTGAAAGACTTCTATCGTATAACACTTATTTTTTCCATCGCTGTTAGTCATAAGAGTAAAAGTGATAAAAGTCATAAGAGTAAAAGTGATTTTCTGAAGCGGACTTTATATGCGGGTAGGGTCAATTATGAACCGATACTCGTAAAATTTTGTTTTGTACAGAACTTGTTTCTATCGAATTTCATCGCTATTTTCGTATTTTTAAATAAGGAATATTCGTATTTTAAATAAGTAAAACCTTTCCTGAAGGAAACCTTATACAGGGACTATGATCTGTTATATGTATTATGTTCCTATAAAGCTTTTTTATGTCGAGTTTAATCGCTGTTCTCGTAACATTCTAAAGGTGGCTTTTATTATGGACCGATCCGCGTAAAATTTGGTAGACCGATTCTGTTTTATATACATCCTGTTTATATCGAATTTCTTCAGTGTGCTCGTATTTTTAAGCCAGTAATGAGTGTTAAAGTATCTTTCTGAAGGGGATATATGGGGGTAGGAGATTTTGGGTCATATGAAACTTATTTATGTCGAATTTCGTCGCCATTTTCGTATAAAGTCTGTTTAAACTGTATTTCGGGGGCAACTTTTATGGTGGCTAGGTGAAAACTTCGGCCGATATTATCGATTTTCAATACCAAACAAATTGCAGCAATAGGGCTAGGCTAGATCGCCTTAGAAATTAATAAGGACCCAGAATATATACATATACTTTTGTAACCAATATTTTGATGTGTTACAAACGGAATGACAAAATCAATATATGTATATACAAAATAAAAATATGATGATACCCACCATCATTTTTAACAAATATGTTTAAACCAATAAATTTAAATAAATATTTTCGTAAAGGGATCAAAATTCGAAAATTTATATCGAGAAGTGTCTTGAAAGCCCTTAAAATATTTTGTTCAATAATACCGTCGATCTGTGCCAATTTTGAAATAACCTCTTAAATCAATCAACAATTAAATAAAATTCTTTTTACAGGAAACTGTAATATGGATTAAATATTAAATTATTTATAAATGTAGTGGGAACAACGATAATACTAAAATATGGCGTTTAGAATATTTTATGTTTAAGTATGTAAGTATGTTTTCTAATAATAATTACTTTTTTTCAAGAACTCTTTTAAAGAGTTCTGAGTGCAACAAAATTGTTCTATAGAACGAACAACTCACAAAACTAGTTCCAGAGTCCTGAAAATATTTCAAATATTTTAATATTGGTAGTTAAAAAATATAAATGGGCAATTTCATATCAAGTGACCCAACTCAAAAAATCGATTTTCACGAAATTTGCACCAAGGTTAGTAGGTACTATTGCTAGAAAATTTGTGTCTGGTCTACTACCCCTAGTACTAACCTTGGTGCAAATTTCATCCAAATTGGAAGACATCGATTTTAAAAGTTGAGTCATTTGACACCAAATTCTCCAAATTTAAAAGCTTGTTTTTATACTCTATATTGGGCTTGTTCTAATGTTTTTAAACCTTGTAATCAAACAAAAGTTTGTAATGTTCAAGATAATTTGATGATTCCTATTGAAAATGTTGGAAATCGGTCTATTATTTCACCTAGCCCCCATGCAATTATGCCTCCAATATAGGAATTGACGTTCTTAATTCCCTAATTTGTATGTTAGTTATTGGAATGTTAGTTAACAGACTTTATTTACTTTACCTAAATAATAGAAATAGGAACAGAAAAACGCTTTCATTTAAAACACATAGAACCTTCAATTTCAAAATCATAGAACAGACAATATATTTAACAATTTCAAGAAAATTTAAAAAAAAATAAAATTACTTTAAAAAAATACGATTTTTTAAATATTTTATAATTTCTTAAAAAAAAAAATATAAAGTTACTGTTAAATTTAGTGCCACCAAAGTTTATGAAAAATTACGAAAAAAAAAACACTAGGCACTAACTCTAAATTTTTTCGCGTCAAAAACGTTTAAAAGCACTAAAACCAGTGCTGAAAGCACTAAGTTGACAACGCTGAAAATTGTAGTGAATTTTTAATAAATATTTTAGCTAATAGCATATTTTTTTAATTGAGAAAAAATTATTTTTTTTCATTAATTCTGTTTTGATTTAAGTTTTTATCAAAGTAATAAAAAACATTTGCGATTAAAATGAAATATTTTTTGTTTCAGTTCAAAAACAAATTTGAAAACGTACTTAAAGTTTATTTTCAACAAAGTCTTAAAAAAAATTAGTTCTTAAAAAAAAAAAAATTAGAAAAAAAAAAACTTTTTTATAGATAGAAAAATTTACTTTTATAAGCATATATTTCAGTTTAAACTTTTTACAGTTATACTTATATTTCTTTGTATATTTGGGACGCGAGGGTTTGTAATCGATCAAAATTTATACTTTTGCTGTCAGATTGTAGAAATGCAGGAAGATTTTCGCACCTATTTCTAAAAACTTTGAATTTCTTATGTTCCTTGCAATGCTGATAAGATTTTCATAAGAATCCAGAATATATATATTTTTTAGAGATAAATATTTCTAGGTTCTATCACCACTGATGGTGGAGTGTATAAAATGTTTTTTCCGTAATAATCTTAGGAAAAATAAGGAATTTTTGTTAACCATTTGTTATCCGTGTTAGCCGTTTGTAGTAATGAACGGGATAAAAAATCAATAAAATTTAAATTTTTTCATTTTTATAAAATTTTTAAGTCCAAAAATATTTCAATTAAAGTACAAAATAAAAGCGTTTTTTAGGTTTTTGTTCACTGAACACCAAGAAATGAAACTGTGACGTTTTTTACAATAATAACGTTACGCTATTCTCACAGACGAGTTCTGTGTAACTCCAACACACATGTAAGAATGTCACTCTCTCTCAAAACTTCAAAACTTTGTCGCGAAAATTCGTGGCTTATAGCACTTTAAAGTATTTTTTATCACTTAAAGTTATATCTTATTATTTTTTTTTTTTTTGACAATTTAAATACATTTAATAGACCGAAAAGAATCTATTTTTTACAAGCGAAAAAAATATTTTTATTTTTTGACATTAAATTATTGTTTGTTGAAATCAAAACTGAAAAAAGACAATGTTGTAAATTTTCGTATGGTACAAGAAAAAATATTTCAAATAAATTATTTATTTTTTCAATATTGCAGATCAAAAAGAAAACATTCATTTTTCTAAAATGTTTATAGATAAATTATGTTGCAAAATATTTAAAGAAATTCTTTAAAATAAAATTTTTTCAATATTTTTAAATACGACTTTTTGCAACGATGTTGGCTTGGAATAATTTGTTCTTTAAAAAAACTTTTTTTATTAGAACTTTATTATTTCGAACATAAAAGAAATTTATTTCAAATATTTCATAATTTCATTAGCATTAGATTGGTATATAACACTTTATGGTTTTTTTCTATTATAGATCAAATTTGTCAGTTTAACTAAATTGTCAGTTTAACTAAAATATGAACACAATTTATCCTAAGCGTATAGGCAGTTTCAAGTTAAGTGACCCAACTCAAAAAATCGATTTTGATGAAATTTTCACCTAGGTTAGTACTATTGGATAGTAGGCCAGACATCTCTATCGGTCAAGAACTGCCGGACTTAGAGGGTGTCAAAGTTGTCCAAAGGAGTTCAGAAAGCTATTTCTTCATTATTTCCAATTTTTTTTTAATTATTTTTTCAAAAAACTCCCTTTTCTTTAAGGGTCCATAATGGGATGCGAGTGGGATATCTATCAAAAAAATTTTTTTTTTACTTAAGAATAAAATTTTTTTCAATATTTGGCACTTAATTTTCCCCTATTTTTTCAAAATGGACGTTTTTGTTGTATTTTTTTCTCAAATTAAAGTTTAGATCATTTCCCTTAAGAGCTTTGTGGATACTAAGTGGGATGCGAATGGGATACCTATAAAAAAATTGAACTCAAAAAGTAATGTTTTTAAATTAAAATATTACTTTTCTTTTTACATATGCCTCTTGCATCCCACTAAGTGACCACAAAGATCTTTAGGGAAATGGTTGAAGCTTTCTTTAGAGTAAAAAACACAACAAAAAAGCCAATATTGAAAAAAATCTTATTCTTAAGTTAAAAAAAAAAAAAATATAGATATCCACTAGCATCCTATTATGGGACTATAAAGCCCTTTAAGGAAATTGTCTAAAATTAAAAAAAAAAATTGGGAACAATATAAATAGCTATCGGAACTCCTTTGGACAATTTTTGCTAGGACCAATAGGTGAAAAGTTACACTCATTTGAATAAAACCATGTATGACCGAAATGTCCAACTTTGACCACCTGTAACCCCGGCAGTTCTTGACCGATAGAATTGAATATTTGTGTCTGGCCTACTATCGCGAAATTACCCATATACTTGTTTGTTATGCTTGCATTGTTAATAACAGTGGCTGACTTCCGAAACGTCAGTTGCCTACAAACTATTTATAGTGTTTCATAACGCCGCAGTACAAAACATTAACAATGCATACTTTTCAAAACGTCATCGACAAGTATTAGAAAGGCAGCGAACAGGCAATGAACGCATCAATTTAAAGTTGATGCATGTTGAAATTATTTGCTAAAACTACACAAACAGCTGACTTACTAAAAACAAAGCTGTGCATCTACTATAGAAGTTTAGAACGTGAAAATAAACAAAGCCTTGTTACATTGCACATAGCTTCTTATCACACGGCTCATCATGTTTTTTGGCCAAAACTAAAAAATATTATTTTTACATTAAAAATTTATTATGTATTATTTTGAGATAGGTTTATAAAAATTTCCGCGTTTTTAACCCTTTTGTGACCAATTAAAATATTGGAAGTATTTTTGACATTTTTTATTTTTAAGCAAAAATTAGCTTTAAAAATAGCCTATTTGTAATTAAACGGGCAAGTTATATTATAATTAATTAGTGGCAAATATTTCCCAACACATTGGTCTAATTTAGATTTATTATATTTTTCTCAACACTTTTAACCATTTTGTTTTATTCATAATTAAATACCCTATAAAAATTCGAACCAAATATAATATTTAAAATTTTTTTTTTTCAGAGAATGCATATTTAAAAAATGCATATTTTAATTACACGGGCAAGTTACAGCGAAATAGAGTTACTATAAATATTTCCCAATATTATGACCCAATTTCTGGTTTTTATATTTTTCTCAACACTTTAAACCAATTTGTTTTATTCGTAATTGAAGTTTCTAAAAAAATTCAGGTAATATTTTTTTAAAATGTAAATTTTTAACTAAACGGGCAAGTTATGTTAAACCTAAATATTCAGAACAGATGTGTTAAATGTCACAAGAAGCATAACACACTTCTACACAAGGAAGTTGATAATCCTACAGAGTCCCCTTGAGATTTGAATACAAGCAGTTCGTCAATTGTTCAGAGCCCAATGGCACATTCCTCCTCCAATAATAGTAACTTACAGTCCACTACTAGTTCTACTTCAAGTAGAGTTCAAACTTGTTTCATTACAAACTCAAAGGGTGTTCTATTGGGAACAGCCTGGGTCTATATTCGTTGATTGATTCCGGATCTGAGGGTACTTTCATTTCAGAACGTGTTTTCAAAACTCTTAGACTTGCCTCACAATCCAACACTACGCAGATTTTGGGATTAAATAACACCGTTTCTGCCACAGTCCAAAAACTGTGTTCATTTGCATTGGAATCCAAGATGCATGATGATATTTCTATTCCAGTTTCGGCATTAGTGGTCCTACACTTGTCGAATAATCTTCCATCGCATAGCTTTTCTGATTCGAACTTTTTAAATCTTCCTCAGATTCCGCTGGCAGATCCGAAGTTTCATTCAAGTTCAAAGATTGATATGTTAATTGGTTGTGACATCTTCCCCTTAGCCGTTCGTTCAGGGATTATGCATAATGTGTGCGAATCTCTTATAGCACAAGAAACCATTTTTGGATGGATTCTAACAGGTCCCGTGTCTCACCAATCTAATCCTAGTTATAATATAGTTTCACATTTCTGTGAAATTTCCTTAGACAAGGAAATTTCACTCTTTTGGGATTTGGAGAATCCTCCGAAGAAGAAGCATATGTCTCCTTCCGAGGAAGCATGCGAAGAATTGTATCGGCGGACAACAATAAGAAACGCAAACCGAAGATACACGGTGTTTCTTCCATTTAAAAAAGAGTTTTCGGAATTTTTGAATATAGGGAATTCTAGAGCTAGTGCAATGGCCCAATTCTTACGGAATGAGGCTAGATTGATCCGAACTCCGGGCTTCAAGCATGAATACGATAATGTTGTCCAAGAATATGAAAAACTAGGTCATATATTCAAAGTGAAATCATCAAACTTCTCTCATATTCCAAATACGTATTACTTGGCTCACCACGCGGTCATTAAACCAGATAGTGTCACGACAAAAGTTCGTGTCGTGTTTAATGCTTCTGCTCCGTCTTCAAAAGGTCAAAGTTTAAATTCATTGCTACATATAGGTCCTATACTTCAAAACGATCTTACGATTCTCTTTAAAAAGGGTCGACTTTTTCGTGTCGTCTTCAACGTCGATATCCAAAAGATGTATAGGCAAATCCTAGTAAATCCAGACCATACACCTTTTCAAAGAATTCTATTCCGAATAAATCCTAGCGATCCGATCTGCGATTATGAGTTAAAAACCGTGACTTTCGGAGTCAATTGTGCTCCATATCTAGAAATTCGGACATTAATCCAGCTAGCAGATGATGTTCAATCAGATTTTCCTGTCACTAGTAAGATTCTTAGAGATTCCATGTATGTTGATGTCCTTGCGTGAGCTAATACCATACAAGATTCCCTAAAAGCAAAAGATGAGGTAATCCGAGTTTTAGAATCCGCAGGTTTTTTATTGAGGAAGTGGACTTCAAACTCCAAAGATATCCTGGCCGACATTACATCAGACCATTTACTCCATGAAGATTTTTTACAATTTGAAGACAGTAGCTCGGCCAAAACTTTAGGAATTCGGTGGAACGCTTGTTCCGATGAATTTTATTTCACTGCGAGTCCACAGTTTTCAACTTATACTAAAAGAGATTTTCTATCTCAAATTGCCAAACTTTTTGATCCAGCAGGTTGGCTATCGATCTGTATTGTCCAAGCGAAAATAATAATGCAAAAGATATGGAGAGACGGTACTGATTGGGACGAAACACTTGTTTCTGATACACTTAATCAATGGAAATCCTTTGAATCTAACTACCCCTTTATAAATTCCATACGAATTCCACGATGGATCGACTATTGTCCCAATGCCGAAATCCAATTCCATGGATTCTGTGATGCGTCCGAAAAGGCATACGCTGCGGCATTATATATTCGAATTTCGGTCGGTAGCACCATTTTAACTCATTTAGTCATGTCCAAAACAAAAGTAGCCCCCATAAGCAAAACCCGCTTGTAGTTGGTTAACATTCGTCGCTAATAGAGTTTCGAAGATTTCCCAAGTTGTTTATTTCTCACAATGGAGACATGTGAATTCAGAAACTAATCCTGCTGATCTGGCTAGTCGAGGTCTAACTCCGCAAGACCTCTTGAGAAATGATTTATGGTGGTTTGGACCTCAATGGCTTAAGAAAGATGAGTTACAATGGCCTAGTACAGATCTATCTAATGCGGCAATTACTGACTTGGAAGTTAAATCCGTAAAGGTACATTTCTCCTATTTTACAGAATTTGAAGATATATGAGAGTCATGTCGTATATACATCGCTTTTTTATAGAACACACCCTCGCTATCGTTCTAGTTTCTTTAGGAATTCATCTGATCTTTCTAGCTCTGAAATTAGTTCCGTGAAAGTTCAACTTATCTCCGTCATTCAAAAGGATAGCTATCCCAACGAATACAAAGCCCTTGCGGCTAGACAAAGTATTTCCAAAACAAGCGGAATCTTGAATTTAAACCCCTTCATGGATCCAGAGGGAATAATCCGGTACTGTGGTAGGCTAGAATCCTCACCAGGTTTAACATACGATGAGAAACATCCGATTATAATTCCATATAACTCCCAATATTCGAGATTTCTAGTGAAGTTCGTCCACGACATTAGCATTCACGGTGGAAATCAACTAGTGCTACGTCTTTTAAGAACTCAGTACTGGATTCCGAAGGTGAAAAACCTTATTAATAGAGTCTGACCGAACTCAAAATTTCGTTCGGTACCGAACACCGAACCCAAACTTCGATAAAATTTTAAACGATTTATTGACAATGATATAATTATCTGTAAGAGCACGCTGAAAAAAAACATGGAAAAACCATGTTCTAAGAGCAACATATTAAGATTAAAAATATGATTGTAGTCCAAACATATTATCGTTATTGTAACAATTTTAAAATATCATATGATTAAATGCCGTCAAAATATTTCATCATGATATTTTTGTATTTATCATAATATTGTTATACATGATATTATGATCCAATGTGATCAAAATTTCGTTTTAAATATGTATCGAAATCAAAATGAATTTTATCGAATCAGTAAAATTTGTTTTTAAAAAAATAAAAAATATATATACAATACTTAACACAATTCACAAATTTCAATTTGCCAATTTATATGAAATTTTGGTTCATAAAAAAATTTAAGTATAATTTCATAAAAATACTAGTATTTTTAAGCCTGTTATGAACGTTAGTAATTTTCTAAAGCGAACATTATATAGAGGCCATGTCCAAATGTAAACCGATTTTGTCCATTTTGAATACCAATCAAACTGCAACAATAGTTTAGGTTATATCGTTCTTTCAAGAGACTGACTGACAGACATGTCTAGATCGTTTGAGAATAAGAACCTAGAAAATTTCGAGAATAAGAACCTAGAAAATTTTCGATTTATAATCGAAACTAGATAATTTAAATTAAATTTTTCACTTTTCTTAGCTTTTTAATCAGTTTCTGGTTAACAGTTTTTCAAATCAGCCGAAAAAACGAACGGTTAAAAAGGCGTTTTGTACCTATGTATATCCGAAATTTATTGTACAGCCAGGATGTATAATCACTTCTGTAAACAGATTTTCAGCATTTTTAAAACTTTTTGATGATATAAAAATATGATAAGAAAAAACATTTTATAAAAAGGTCGGCGTTCGGTGTTCGGTCAAAATTTCGCCGAACACCGAACATTGACCGAACCTCACTTTTTACCGGACTCCGAACCCGTACCCGAACGTTCGGTCGGACACTACTTATTAACAAATGTAAGATATGCGTTATTTACAAGAAAAGGTGTCAAAAACAGATAATGGCCGCTTTACCGCCTGAAAGGTCCGAAATGACACGTCCTTTTGCCCGAACAGGTTTGGATTACGCGGGACTATTTGATATTAAAACTATTCTGGTCGTGGTGTCGCGTTTCCAAAGGGTACGTGTGCGTATTCGTGTGTTTCTCCTCCAAAGCTATCCATTTGGAAGCCACGACTGATTTATCCACTCCGGCATTTCTATCTGCATTTAGTCGTTTTGTTTCTCGTCATGGGTGTCCACTTCTTTTGTATTCCGATAATGGCACCACGATTGTAGGCGCTTCCAAGATTCTAGCCAAAGAGTGCACCTCATATGGGCGGATTATGGGAGGCTGGAATAAAAGTTTTAAGGCTCACTTTCGTAAAGTTGCTGGTTTTCACAAATACACATTCGAAGAGCTGTCCACTCTATTGTCCAAGACTGAATCCTGTTTGAACTCCAGACCGCTTTCACCCATTTCCTCTGACTCGACTGATTTGTGCGCCTTAACGCCAGGTCACTTTCTTATTAGGACTCCTATCTTAACAACTATCGACACACAGGTTAATGATTCTTCGTTGTCTATGATAAATCGTTGGGAGATACTGAAGGTAATCAATCCCAACTTTTGTTCCCGCTGGAAAAACAAATATTTGAAAGAAATGAAAGACCTCAAGTCAATCTTTCAAAAGGAGCATTAGTAGTGGTCAAAGATGAAAACTTTCCCCCGAACTCGTGGAGACTTGGTAGAATAGTAAAGGTGTATACCAACGTGGAACTCGTTAAGTTTACCGATGAATCTTAGGCTCGCTACATGCTTACTTTCTTATCAATTCTAGTCAACTAAAAAACTAAACTCCATGAAAGCGTCCAATTACAGCCCTCCCACAGTGGGGCAGAATGGAAATTTTTTGGAAATAAATCTGGCATTTCTAAACGGCTGATCCGATCGGGATAAAATTTGGCGTGAGCGTAGCCAAGGAGTTTAAATTTTGAAGATGAACCCTGCAGATGCCCCAGGGACGGCGCTGTGGCGGCTCAAAGTAGGGTACCTACGACATGTAAAATTTTTAAACTCGTGCCATTTTTTTGTTTTTCACCCAAATACAAAGATTTTTATATTTTGTGAAAGCGCTCGACGAGATCTTGAAAAAACATGCTTGGACATACTACTTATCTCTTATAATATCCGAGTTATAGGCATTTAAAAATTTAGTGATACAAAATTTACCATACCTTGGTCCGCCTTTTTTTGAATACCGGGCGTAATTTTGGACCAAATGGACTCAATTTTTTCTTGTTAGTTAGACAACAAAATTTCCAATAATATACAAAAAATTTCAGATCAATATTGTTTACAGATCCAAAAATATACGTTTTTTAATCTAAAAATTCAAAAAATTTTAGATTTTTGGCGTTTTTTTGCCAAAAATGTGTCTTAACTCTTTTATTAATAAAATAAAATTTTTATTAAGAACATATAACAATTTTATAGTTTTCTAAAAGGTATCTTTACGCAGAACGCTTTGGCGTAAAAAACTTGTCCTATTTTTTGAAAATGTTGCCACTGCGTCCTTCCGAATATGACCTATTTTTTATCAAAACTTCAACTTTGGGCGACATGTTCTAAAATCCCAAAGCTGGGATCAGAAAACTGAAAGCAGTTTTGGAAACCTCAATATGTTTTCTATTTACTCCAAAAGTATTTTTCCAGCCCTGAAAGAAATGTGGACCCTATGGGCAAAAAAGTAAAAAATCCCATTTTTGGGATTTTCATTCCTATTTTTGGGAATTGCGGGATGCCCTTTGACCTTTTCAATTTTTTTTTGCATATTCTTATTTGAAATGACAAATTTAATAAGCGTTGAAAATTTCATTGAGTTTTGTTCATAAATAAAGATTTTGTCATATATTACATATTTGTTTAATTTCTAAAACTATGATTTATATCAAAATTTTAATAGGATCGCAGATAGCTACAACAATTTAGTCCATATTTATCCCTTAATATCATTTTTTAGTTAGATATGGAAATTCTCGACCCTTTACAAAAAATTTCAAGCCAATATCTCAATTACATTCAAAAATATGTTCATTTAAACCTGTGTCCTTTAATTTCATCTTTTTCATATTTTAGTATTAAGTATGACAGAACATACATTTGGTGTTGAATAAAATATTTGGACAATTTTTAAAAATTATTTAGTTAATTATTTTATTAAAGACTATAACATTGTATATACAATAAAAAAATTATAATTTTATTATGAGCCACGCACAACAACACCTAAATCATCCCACACAAACCACCTTTCCCGCCCACCGAAATATAAAACACAATTTAATACAATATCATCAGTTAGTATAATAGCTTTTTTTATTTGAACTGTTTATCTTAAACATAATACAATTAATTCTTACAACCTACTTATATAGTTAATTCCTAACACTACTTATTTTCTATAAAATAATCTGTCATATCGGTATACATATCCAGAAGGTAATATAAGTCCTTTAAATCTTCCTTGTTTTGAGATGATAGAGTTTCATAACAAATCCATCTTTTTCGCATAGTTGAAAGAACAGGATCAGAAGATAGAAGTAAACTATTAAAAATATCTTCATTCTGTGATTGCCTGGAGCATTTTCTTGAGCTGAATAGTTGAACATGCTTAAAATCTCGATTCCTCGCTTCCTGGGCTTCTTCTGTTAACTCTCCAAGTGGAAGAATATTCGATTCAATTATTATTTGACCATGACACAATACTTTGTGTACTGTTGGTGTTAGTTCCCTCCATGGATACAGAGATACAAGTAATTTAGAAATTTCAGATGTGTATTCCCCAAATCGATTTTCATTAATTTTATGTTTACTATTCAGTGCCATTAAAATAGTTTTAACTCTTCGAAGCAACTCCTTGTCGATTCCAGTTATTTTTGAAGTAATTTCAAAATCACGAAAAAACCTTCTCGACGTATTACCGTCATTTGTACTACCGCAACTTGAAAGTGGTTTGTCGATGTTTAATCCCATCTGAACTTTAAATTCTTCTTGGATTCTGCTTTTTTCCGCAGCTCTCAGTTCTTTCAATTCTTCATTATTTTTTGTTGATTTAGTAGGATAGTTTGTTTTTTTTTTCCTGGATCGCCTTGTATGATGGTAATATATTGTGTCCTTTTTCATGCAGAGCTTTCCTTAATATTTGGTACTTATTTCGACTGAGACCCAGTTCCAACATAAGCGCTATTGCTTCCTCTTCAGTAAAATTTGATTATGATGTTGGAGTTGGTATACTTTCCACAATTCGCTTAAGTCGTTTTGGTGATGCATTAGGAAGAATAGTTGCAATATGTACGACATCCATATGTTGGTTTTCCTTTTTCAGCATTTCGTTAAATGTATCAGCAATTTCCTCATTTGAGATTGAACAAAGTTTTTGTGTGACCCTCTTTTTTTTACCTTGAACATAAGTCTTCGTATGACTTGCAAGGCGCTCCTATTGATGTGTTGTAAGTTGAGATTTCCGTAGTAGTTTCCATCCAACTACAAAATTTTAATCGAAATTTCTTTTGATTTCCATCCACAGACTTACTTTTTACATCAAAAAGTTTTAAAAAGTTTTCAATTTTTGATATGCCTGTTTTGTCTACTTTTCTACTATATGTAGTTTTTATATAATTTGAAATGTCTTCAATTCTTTCTGGCCCTTTTGAAGATATACTCCATAAAACGGAACACAACTCTTCGTACTTTAATGTAATCTTCATTGTAGATTTATTAAATATGGTACTTAAAATCTGAGAAGTTTACTTATATACCAATTCTTGTCATTTCCGATACAGGTATTCCAAAGTAAAAAATTACGAATTGTCTACCTATTAACATTTAGGACTATATTACTATAACCTGTAATTCAGTCATTGATATTTCTTATTAGTGAATGAATCGAAATTATCATTACCTGTATATTTTTACCTACATAATCATAAACGAAACAGAACGAAATGATCTGTCGAAAAAATTTAGGTAAAAAATAGTTATAAATTTTTGAAAATTTAAGCATAATAGGACCTTTCAATTATAAGGATAAGCAAACAAATAGAAAATAGGTAAATATAAGATTTAAATATGTGCTGTCATACTTAATACTAAAATATGAAAAAGATGAAATTAAAGGACACAGGTTTAAATGAACATATTTTTGAATGTAATTGAGATATTGGCTTGAAATTTTTTGTAAAGGGTCGAGAATTTCCATATCTAACTAAAAAATGATATTAAGGGATAAATATGGACTAAATTGTTGTAGCTATCTGCGATCCTATTAAAATTTTGATATAAATCATAGTTTTAGAAATTAAACAAATATGTAATATATGACAAAATCTTTATTTATGAACAAAACTCAATGAAATTTTCAACGCTTGTTAAATTTGTCATTTCAAATAAGAATATTCAAAAAAAAGGTCAAAGGGCATCCCGCAATTCCCAAAAATAGGAATGAAAATCCCAAAAATGGGATTTTTTACTTTTTTGCCCATAGGGTCCACATTTCTTTCAGGGCTGGGAAAATACTTTTGGAGTAAATAGAAAACATATTGAGGTTTCCAAAACTGCTTTCAGTTTTCTGATCCCAGCTTTGGGATTTTAGAACATGTCGCCCAAAGTTGAAGTTTTGATAAAAAATAGGTCATATTCGGAAGGACGCAGTGGCAACATTTTCAAAAAATAGGACAAGTTTTTTACGCCAAAGCGTTCTGCGTAAAGATACCTTTTAGAAAACTATAAAATTGTTATATGTTCTTAATAAAAATTTTATTTTATTAATAAAAGAGTTAAGACACATTTTTGGCAAAAAAACGCCAAAAATCTAAAATTTTTTGAATTTTTAGATTAAAAAACGTATATTTTTGGATCTGTAAACAATATTGTATATTATTGGAAATTTTGTTGTTTAACTAACAAGAAAAAATTGAGTCCATTTGGTCCAAAATTACGCCCGGTATTCAAAAAAAGACGGACCAAGGTATGGTAAATTTTGTATCACTAAATTTTACATGTCGTAGGTACCCTACTTTGAGCCGCCACAGCGCCGTCCCTGGGGCATCTGCAGGGTTCATCTTCAAAACTTAAACTCGAATACTCCTTGGCTACGCTCACGCCAAATTTTATCCCGATCGGACCAGCCGTTTAGAAATGCCAGATTTATTTCCAAAAATTTCCATTCTGCCCCACTGTGCCTCCGTAGATACAACGCTTACTCTTGCCGCATCTGTAAGCGTACACATCCACTTAGAACTTGCCGAAAATTCCTGCTATGTCCATCGCCGATCGTCTTAATGCCGTCCGTGCTAATAAGTATTGCATAAATTGCTTAGCACATGACCATCCACAAAACAGCTGATTCTCCAAACATGATTGTAAGCATTGTCATAAGTTCCATCATACCTTGTTACATGTGAACCTTAGATTGGTGAAAGATCTTATACCCAACCCAGGACCATCCAACTCCACACGAAGACAAGAGTCGTTATCCGTTAACTCCGCAAACGATTCGCTAACACCATCCATTTCGAAGTCAGCATCTATAACGGCAATACTACGTCAAAACACCAATATCTTACTTCCTACAGTACTAGTAAAAATTGAAAAACTACATCTCATGCGCGGTGTTTGTTAGATATGGCTCGCAATTTAGTGGGGTATCGAGTAAGTTAGTGGATAAACTTAACGTATTCCCTCCACGAGGAGACTATTTGTCTATTAGTCCTTAAGTCAAGATTTAATTCCTCTTCCCAGATCGAGGGTACATTCAGGGTTGACAACAGAATCTCCTTGCACAGTCCTTACACCAGTCCAGTCACTTCCTGACTCTTATTGATCGCGGACTCAAAATTTTGCGAATCCGCATCCATCGATATAATAAAAAGCGTTGATCAGTATCCAAAGGTCATGTGTCAGGGAGTTTTCTCTAGGGTAGGTTTTCCCACCGCCAAAGCACCATTTTCGGATGGACAATTTTCGGTCCTTGTTCTTTATAAATACTGAAATGCACTTTTAGACGTATGTATATAGCGAATAACAAATCGTACTTAATTGAATTAAGTTATTCAATAAAAATAATAAAAAACTACTTTGAATTGTACCCTAGTTTAAGATATAATATTGAAAAAAACAATGAATTTTGAATAAAAATGTTTTTCTCCTTTCCTAAATTATTAGAAATAAGATAATCTATTGTATATTCTATTCTTGCAGAAGCAACATCTGGGACATGACCAGGATGGCATGCATTCCTGCAAGATGGGCGGCAATGTTAATGCCAAAAGAAGCTTTTCCAACCATGCCATTAATAATAGTGACGGCATTCTATTTCTCTGCCATTTCAATCGTATACGCAAGCTGAAATTTCTAAATAGTAGACTATCCTTATCGCACACAATGCCTAAATGTAAATGTCAAACTGGTCAAAATGGTTCCAAATGTTGCTTCCGGTTTTTTATCTAAATATCAAATTCTTCTTGTCTTCTTTGCCTCCAAACTAACAGATGTAGTTTTCCTATCATTCGAATAAAATTCGTACTTAATTGAAGTAAGTTATTCAATTCAAATAATAAAAAACTACTTTGAATTGTACCCTAGTTTAAGATATAATATTTAAATTGGAAGTCAGCCAGTTTGTATGTTCTTGTTTACATTATTTTGCAAAGTTTTGGTAGCATACATAGGGGTCTATAAATTCAAATATCTCGATCTAGATCATATACCGGCGTATAGAGACACAGATAAAAAATCACCACTACACGCACACTATTGTCATTTTTTCAATTAAATTGCACTGAAAAAAATATTTGGTTATTTTTAATTTTGAAGATTAACCGTCTTGTCTATACCCGAGCAAAATTACGTACATCAATACCCAACATACCCGGGTATGCCATACAATTTATATGGCTATTCCATCTTTTTATACATTTCCAGTGTATAATTCAGATAATTATAAAAACTAATTTAATAAAACATCTGTATATATAAATTAAATAGTTTTTGATCACAAACCATTAAATTTTAGCAATTTTTTTTTTAAGTTTTCTTATTGTTTTCCTATTAACAAAAATATCATATGCAAAAACCTAAAGAAAAACATCTTCATAACGTACACTCCCGCTCACTTAAATAGGTTCACTGTTTTGTTTACATTCAAATTAATTTTTTGCAAAAAATAATGGACTAATTAGTAATATTAAAATTTTAAATAATAACATGATGTCTTAGGTATCACTAGTGAGACAAAAATTAGCGCAATACCTAATAGCGGATTTTTAATAATTTTTTTTCTAACATACTACGTTTTTTAGCTATATTTTTTTTGGCTTACTTGATTAGGTTCAATCAGAATAAAATCAGTTTACTGCTGGCAGTGAGTAAAATCCATTCATATTCTATTGTCTGTGAATATAGACAATATATTTTTTAACAAATAGGTTGCGGTAAGCCATTAACTAAAGAATAAAATGACAAAATTCAAGCGTTTTTGGAAGCTGTCCAAAATCACAGGAATTTGCAAAAAAAAAAAAAAATGTGCAAATTCAGAATGTTATTCGCAATTTTATAAGAAAACTGTTTGAATATTAGGAAAACATAAATGGAACTGCATATAGAGTCAAAACAAAAGCGGATAGAAGAGATTTCATAAAATTTGCCTCCAAGTCAAGTGATTTTGTAGCAAAAATTAGAGAAAAAGTGGGTGTTACAGGAAGCCTAGCTATAGTAAAACGAATTGTAAGAAGGGCCTAGACTTTAGAAATATTAAAAAATTAATTAAAGCCACCCCAATTGCCACTCGTAAAGAGAAATCCTCTTCAGTTTGCACGTGAACACATGGTTATAAAAAGCTATACCAAGATCTTTTTTTTTTTCGGATGAAAAAATTTTTAATTTAGAAGGTCCAGATCGATAAAATCATTTTTATGATTTTTGAAAGGAAGAGCTCTACCTGAGTCGTTTGCATAGCTGTTGAGGATGTGGGATGTAGTGGGGGGCAATTTCGTATTATGAAACATGTGAGCTTAAATTTCTTTCATCTAGTAAGAATTGTAATGCCATACTGGAAACAGCTTTTTTCACATTTTCGGATATCTTTGAACCATTGCCGTGGATATTTCAAAAATATAATCCCCCGATCCATACCGCCAGGGCTGTAAAAGGGTGGATTCGAAGCCAGAATGTAAAAATTTTGGAGTGGCCTCCATAATCTTCTCATCTATTTATTATTGAAAAGGTTTCGGATATTCATTCTCGTAATGTGTATAGGTAAGGCAGACAGTATGACACAAAAGAAGCCTAAATTGAAGGAACTAAAAAGACTTGGACCGAAATTTCCTTGCCATTACTTAAGAATCTTTATAACTCTTTATCACCTCGAATTTTCGGAGTTATATCAAGTAATGGCGGATATGTTCTTTAGATGACGAACCTATTCAAATGAGCCAAAAAAATATTGTTCAAAAACGTAGTATTTTAGAAAAAAAATTTTAAAAATCGGTTATTAAGTATTGCACTAATTTTTGTCTTACTAGTGATACCTAAGACATCATGTTATTATTTAAAATTTTAATATAACCAATTAGTCCATTATTTTTTACAAAAAATTAATTTGAATGTAAACAAAACAGTGAACCTATTTAAGTGAGCGGGAGTGTATAATGTACAGAATTTGACTTTGTAAAATTTTGACTTCAAGAAGCTATTACTCAGTGATCAGGAAAGATAATTGAACAAAACTTTTTATATATTATTTATTAAAGTGTATAAAATCGACTAGCATTAAAGAAATTGTTTTTGCTTTCGTAAGTACTGAATTTTTTTGCAAAAAAAGATTGCTAAGTCATGGTCAAAAATTAAAAATTTAAAATTTAAACTTAAATATTTTTGTTTATATGAAAATAAAATTATTATAATCAGCATAATTTTACTTTACTAAGTCATATACATTAAAAAAAATTTATTTCATCTAAATCTGCCCATATTTGTTAATGTTACAGGGTCCACAAATATATCACATTCAAATTTATGAATAAAGACACATGACTCTGTATTTGAAACTAAATTTGTTGTTTAGTTAAATTTGTTTCATAAGATACAAGAATATATATAATTCTAATAATAAAACATAAAATTTATAATGAAACTTAATTTTTGTCCGATAACTGACATATAATTTGTATACATACCGGGGTATGTTGGGTATTGATACACGAGGTAAAAATAGAAAATCGTTCATAAATCGGTTTAATATATATATGTATATCTAAATAATTTTTGGAAAATATATAGAAAACATTACTCTGAAAGCATAGTCCAAATTTCAAGCCGATACGATATATAGATCTCGCAATATATCACTTCAAAAATGAAAAACATACCCGGGTATGTGGATATTGACATAACGGTTAAATTGCATTACTGTAAAATGCGAATATTTATAAACAAAATGTAGTCAATAATTTCTTCACATAGAAACAACTTTTCAAATTAAAATGTACAAAAAAAAGTATGAAACAAGATGAACTTATTTACTTTCATTGTTATGCATTCTAGAAAATTATTTAGGGTGTACGTTGTTTTTGTAAATTATGCTCTTGTTTTTTTTCAAGTTGTGTTTGCCATTTCTTTAACAAAGCGACATCAGCCTGCTTTGTTGAATGCTGTCAGTTATTAAATTATGCTCTTGTTTTTGTTTTTTCAAGTTGTGTTTGTCATTTCTTTAACAAAGCGACATCAGCCTGCTTTGCTGAATGCAAATAAAATATTTGTATTTTTGATCATAGAAAAGGTATACATAGAACTGAAACTGAGTATGACAAAACCTAAGTCTGCTGTCAAAAACCTAAGTCGTGAGAATGTATTAGTTGAAAAATATGTAACCCAACAAACACAAACTCTTTCGTTTAAAAAGTTTTTATATTTTTGTTTGATATTATATTTCGATATTTTATGAAATAATGTTTTGAATTAGCCATTTTTATTCAATATCAGTTGACCAATGTAAGAAAGATCTTCATTAAAAATTATTCTTAATTTTAAATAAACTCTTTGTGTTTGCTGGGTTAAGTCAATATTGACACTTGAAAATTATATTAAAAAAAATAAAAACGAATGAAAAATTAGTTTTTTTCTGAAAATGTTTTCAATAATTTTATAGGAAAAACATAACTTTTAGCAGTGTTTATTGCAGCAGCAGGGGCTATTTTGCCAAAGGAATTGTGCTAATGCTAAAATTAACGCTTGATATGAACGATTATTGTTAATTTCAAAGCAGCCCAAATGCAGTCAAAATACACCCTACACCACACTAATGGGAACGGCATTTTGTTTATGTCTTAAAGTTTGTAACACCTGCGTCGATGTAATGATGTAATCCGTCCATAAATTAGCCTATTATACTTTTTTGTAAGCGGTACATACTATACAAGAATAGGGTATTTATAAAATTCGACTCAACAAATTTTATATATACGAAATTTTGACTATATATTGTTATAATGAGTAGTACATTCATTAATTAAGCAAACATCAATCTCTTGAATATAACTTCTACATTAAAAAATACTAAATAAATTATTGCTACTTACTCGCAATGTGGTAGGGTATGATATATTCGGATACATTTTGTACTTTCATATTTTTGTTATTTTATGTAAACAAAAATAAAAATACTCATACAATTGTATTAAATTCACACAGAACCTGTACATGTGAGAGAGTAATATTTCTTATTCTCAGTCTCAGTTCTATTTATTTTTCTATGTTTTTGATGCTCTTGTTTAGAAGTTCGTCTGCGTTCGTGTTGTGTACATGTAATTTGCCGAAAATCTTCGTTGTCAGAACAATACTAGCGCCGACGTCTGATCTAGATTGAATTTTGAAAAAACGGAAAAATCCGTTTCCGTATATTTTATTAAGGATTATTATATATTAATTTCAACGAATTACATCTGTTGAAATGTAAATTCATGTGTGTTGAAATGTAAAAAATCTGAAAATTTCCCGAAAAATTAAAAAATTTGATTACATTTGCTGTTACCATAAATTTCTGATATGGAATTTAAAGCGTCTCTCAAGGACCTTTCTAATGATACCAATATTTCACATCTTCCCTTTGAAAGAAATATGAATAAAATCATAAAAACCTCAAAAAAGGACCTTTTTATTCTTTGATCCAACTCACCAAATATTAACATCGGGAAAAACATTTTATTTTACTTCAGAGCTAGCTGAAGCCGCAGTCTGATTTTAATGAAATTTATGAAAATATTTTCCTGACTTTGTAGATTATGTCAACCATTTTTTCAAATTATATTCATCCTTTACATGTAATATGATCTATCAAAATTTTGTGCAGAAGAGTACGGATGGGATCGTCTAAACGCTATATGTAATGAAACCATCACACATTGAGAGAAAATATGGATGGAAAATTTGGCAGTCGTATGGCTCTCTTCATTTTTATAAATGATTCAAAGAAGAAGAAGTCGCATTAGATCAGGGATATATTTTTATGTAAACACATACAAAAAAGTGAAACAATTGTTTCCATCTTACTTTGTTATTGTTTTATACCAATCGTGTAAACACAAAGAATATAATCATACGACTTTTGTTCTCTTTTTTGTCTTACGGATGGAATTTAATTTTACTTTTTCATTAGACTTTACGTACGTAAAGTGTGATCGTGTAAGGTCCCCTTTAGGAGATAAAATTGCACTTCGGCACTCTTGGTATTAATCACTTGACATGGACACATGGATCCAAGCGTCTCCTGATGGATCCAAGCGGTTCAATAATCTAAATTAAGCCATGACTGCAAAGTTATCCTGTCTAAGACAGTTTTAAAACAAATTACAACATATGGAATTCAATACCTGCATAGATCTTATACAGAGGGCCCAATCGAAATTTTAAAATAATTATACCAGCGAAGCAAACAAAATTAATTCTTTTCATTTTAGGTTCTACATTTTTCTTTATTACACATATTTAACTAATAAATAAAGTTTTTAAGAAAATTTATTTTTTGTTTTGGTAAATAGCTTTCTGTTTATGGCTTAAACTTTTTGTCTATGTGCTGAAATAAACATTCTTCAACGCTTTAATTCCACAACATTCGAAATAATTGTCGTTGGAGTTGTATAAAGCTTTTGCTTAGAAAATATAAAATTTTGTGGGTTGTTTTACTAAAAGTTAATTTTCTTGAGATCCCTTCATTGTTTCACTCTGACAATTCTGGTGAAGGAATAAACAAATGGAAGCTACCCTTAAACTTTTTAAACTATAACACTATGCAACAAATTTTGGGTCTTCGAATTTTCCCCAACAAGACCAACGGGAAATGAAAGTAGACAATTAATACACCCAATACCTCAAAGGGTTTAAAAAAGTTAGCTGGTATTGTTAATTTACATACATTTTAAACATAGCTTTTTCAGGAAAATTTTCTCATATGTATGTAATATCATAAAAAGTTTGAGCAGACCCTCTCTGATTTTGATGAAATTCGGTACACACATTCTTTTTATACATACAACGAAATCTTAAGTTCTCCAAATTCGTTTAAAGTTCATATTTTTAAGAGTATTTCTAAAAACGATTAAATTTGATATTGTATATATTATAATATATTTATAGCATTTTAATATTTTTTTACTGTAATTAATGCGTATGTGTCGTAGTTTGACAATATTTTATTTGAAATATTATGATTTTAAATTTTCTTTATTCCTTTACTAAAATTAGTTTATAACATCAACAACAACATATAAAAAAATCAGAGCTGCACCATGAAGGGATCCATAGAAAATCTAATTTTAGTAAACTAATCCATTTTACTACTGCACAAATTTTTAAATTTTTAATTTTATTTTTAGATAAATCAAATAAAATTTTAAAATTTCTAGTAGAGTATCTACTAAAAACTACTTAAATAGAAAGGAAATAAAAGGACACAAAGTATAAACATTAATAAATTTAAATATCTTAGACCTTAAGTAGTCAAATATAATTATGTACATATAAAATGCATACATATATGGGAAAATTAATTTAAAATTGTTCACAAAATGCCTATAAATTAAATATTCGAGCTAACTTTTTAAACCCTTTTGGGCTTTTGGTCTATTAATAGACTATTTTCATTTCTTGTTGGTCTTGTTCGGGAAAAATTCGAAGACCCGAAATACCGTTGGTTTCATTCGGGAAAGATTTCCTTGTTGCACAGTGTAATTTATATAAAATACAATTTTAACAAATGCATTGTATTAAAATCGAATAAATATTTTATAAAAATGCTTGTGGAAGAAAATTAAAAAATATGTAAGTAAAGTACATGCGCCAGTCACAACTTAAAATTTTTACCTCTAAAATTCGGACAAAATTCACAAAGCCCTGATGAGGGAAAAACTATTAGGCAGGTTGTCGAAAAATGCCAGTTTTCTATTGATAAAACAAATTATTTCGAATTCCTGTAATGGACCCGGTAACATTTGAACAAAAAAATGCAAAAAAAACATTTTCATAATATAAACTTTTTAGAAAATAGAAAAGTTATGAGATAAGCAGAAAATTCAGAGTTAGAGTATGCGCTTTACACATGGTTTTTTCAACAAATAAATAATCATATCCCGATTACATCAGAAATTTTAAAAGCAAATGAATACATACATATGTATGTATTTAATTCACTTAGATTATATTAATAATTTTTACTACTATAGTCCGGACAACTCGATAATCCGAACGTGCTTGAAACTATATGTGTCCCGATTGTCGAAGTTGGACTGTACTTCGAATCTCGATAAAATGTAAATCCTTAGCTAATTTGGATATTTTTTTGGAGAAGAATGTGTGTACCAAATTTCATCGAAAAAAGTATGTACAAAAACCTACTTTTTTGGTAGAAATTTGTATATATTTCCCATATTAAATTTAAAATAAATAGGAAAATATATGTATATTAGAAATTATATAAATATTAATATGAATACTTACTGTTTAATAAAACAACACTTATCATTGTGATCCAGAAAAAGACGTTCTGCCAGTTAGAGGAATCCAAAATGGCAAGTATAACTGTGATAATAAAAATTGCCAACTCAAACAATATACTGTACACTATCCGTTTGGTAAGGTCACCACTAAAAATATAAAGTATTTAATTACACATCTAAATGCTTTCGAAATTAATTTTATTTAACCGTAAAATTTTGAATACTCAGCGAAATCAAATACATACACAAAACAAGTATTCGGCAGAGCCATATCTAATATACCCTTCAACATATTGTGTTTTTTAAAAAGTTGTCACTTAAAAAAATAAAACAAAAATTCTTTATATTTAAAAATTTAAAGAAACCTTAAAAAGATAAACTTAAGTTGTTATCGATAACATGATAATATGTGGATTATATACCGGTACTAGGGTTTAAAAACCTTTCAAGAGATACCAAACCCTCATCAGAGTTACTTTTCTTATCGCGGATTTTTCCGTTCAAACATATTCCGTCTAATATTCTTGCTAAACTTATTTACAGGAATGTAGAACTAATAATACATCAATCAATAGCATGTCCAGTCATTATTTTACTAATTTCTACTATTTCACTTATTACTTAAATCAATTGATTTCGCATTCAATAATTAGATTTTAAATAAAATATAAATATTTTCATAGCATGAGGTGTTAAAAAAGTGAGCCTAAATGCCGCAGAGGCATGCCATATGGTCGCTTAGAGGCCATTACTGGCCTCTATAAAAAACAGCATTTTAAAAAGTCGTTAATAATTAAATTTTTGGCTGTAAAGATGATTTAAAATAACACATTTTCATACATAACAATGGTATTTTTGGTACCGAAAAAGAAAATTTTCAGAAATTTTATGTTAAATGGTAGATTTGTACAAAAACGTTATGGTATTAAATTATAAAAAAAATCTGGGAAATATACATAAAAACATAAACTTTGCTATATCATCTAAAGGCCTATAGAATAAAAATGGGAAAACTAATGATAGCTTTATATAGAAAAAAGTCTTAGCATTTTAGGCATACTAAATTTTTATCAAAACAATAATTTCTAAATATTTACTTTATGCCAAATTTACTTAAATGTGCAATGTGCTTCTTTTCAAAGGTAATAAAAGCTGAAGTTATGACTTCAAGGTCAACGTAGAGCAGATTGAAAATCGGTTAAAAACTACCAATTTTATGATATTTCAAAGTTTAAACTTCAAAAATAGCTCTTTTTCACATCTTTTGCTCTTAAAAAGTAACTAAACGAAATGATTGGGAAAAAATTAAAAGTATATTCGTACTCTATGAACTATAACAAAATGGAATTAGTATACGAGAACCCCTGCATTTTTTGGTGTATCACTGTGTTATTAGTGATAGTTAAAAATTAGTGCACTACCCCATCTCTGATATCAAAGACCTTACCCACCACGAATACAAAAGGCTGGAATAATTATAAAGAAATTGACATAGATTTGGTCGAGTTCGTCGGCATAATCAGTGGGAAAATGTAAAAAAAAAAAATTTAATTTATTTAAAAACAACTTAAAATTTGTTTTTTTTTTAAACTTAGGGCTTACTATGGAAAATCAAACATTACCCATGTACTGCATTCCCCGACAGCCGGTTCTACGTACCGGAATGACCCAAATTATTCGGCCAAGTGCTGTCAACCCCAGCAACAATACAATTTTCTGCTGCGGAGCAACATCTTCCGGCATTACTGCTCCGCATCCTTTTGGTCCGTGCCGGAATTGAATTAAATCCCGGACCATGGTTCTGCACAGTTTGCCAGAACCGACTGCACCATATGTCCATCGAATTAAGGTGCAACTCTTTTTTGGGCTGGTTTCATCTCAGGACTGCTCCGGACTTAACAATCATCGAGAGTGGTCGGAAAATTTCGTCGCCCCATGCTGCTTACAACAACGGCGAGATTCATCAGCGTCATCGACAACAACATCGTCATCTTCCTACGCTACCCCTCCGCCCTCTCCCCTGCAATCACAACAACAGCAGCAGCAACAACAATTACCGTCGCCGCTAACACCCTATCCATATTTCAGTTCAACAGAAATGGCCTCCAAAACTAAATTTCCGTGATAACCCGATATATGCAGCACAACAACATCGTGGTCGCTGCGGTCCAGGAGGCAAAACTGACGAACAATTCCAGTCTGCAAAGTTATAACGGATACAACATTCTCCGAAAAGACCGCACCAGAAGTAACGGTGTTGGCATTGCTTTCATCATTCATAACACCGTGCAGAGACCAATATCTTGAAGTTCAAGGTATTGCAGTTAGATCGGGAGAAACCGACTTAGAGCTCTATAATGTCTATATTCCGCCTGTAGCCTGCTGTCCAACAGGCTACCGTCCCGACAACAGGACTCTGTTAGACGGCGATATGCGTCTTGTCCTAGCGGACTTCAACGCCCACCATCAGCTCTGGCACTCTTGTTTAGGGGAATACCAGAGAGGTGCGTTGCTGGCGGAACAAATTGACGAGTCCACCTCCTGCACCCTGAATGATGATGCCCCCACATGGATTATGGGTACCTGCGCCAGCTCGCCCGATATCACCATAGCGAGTGCTGGTTTGATCAACTACGCAACATGGCGAGCCGTAGTTTATCTGGGATCAGACCACTTACCCATAATCGTTTGTCTGGATCGACCTAACGACTTTATCGCCTCTGAACGCCGTCAATACGTAAACCAAAAGAAAGCAGACTGGCACAGCTTCAGAGAATACACCGAACGCATCTTCAGTGATCTAAATTTTCCCTCCAACGTACACCATTCAGAGAGAAAGTTCCGCGAAACCGTCATCTCAGCAGCTGCTCACTTTATACCTGCTGATGGTATATCCGTAGTGCGGCCGCATCCGATGACATCCGAAATACCAACCCAGGTGATCCAAGACTCACTCAGCTGAACATTGAAATCATCATGGTTGGTAAATGAGGACAAGCGGAAAAGATCCCCATTTCCGACCCTGAAGGGTGCTCGCGTGCATTTTGCCTGCAATTCATTAAGCACCCAGAGAGAGACAAGACAAAACGAAGCGTTGTTCACAAACCTCACAACTTTCCAGTCACGGACATACACATCAACAACAACGCCAAACCATCTAAGGCGATTGACCCCGACGGAATATCCATGCTGATGTTAAAACACCTTGGCGAGCGGGGAGTTGAGTACCTGACTATGGTCTTCAACAAGTCAGTAAGCAGCCTCGTAATACCCGAAGCCTGGAAAAAGGATAGAGTCATTCCCATTTTAAAACCTGCGAAATACGCGACGGAGGGTCAATCATACATGCCGATATCCTTGCTATCACCAGTCGCGAAGACTCTTGAGGCGCTTCTCCTTCCCCAGCTGTCCAGCCACCTAACAGCAGCACGTCACCAGCATGGCTGCCGCAGAATGCACAGCACCACCACAGCATTAACCGCCATTGCCACTCAGATCTCACAAGGCTTAAATCAGCAGAGGCACTGTGAAAGGACGGTCCTAGTAGCTCTTGACCTGTCGAAGGCCATCGACACTCTTCGAGGATTTCCTGCAATCCACAATGCCCAACGATACGAAGAGATGGATCGTAAATTATCTGAGTGGCTGTCGTTAGTGGAATTTAGAGACAGAATCTCCAAACACCGTAGAGTTAAACAAGGCGTACCTCAAGGTGGAGTACTATCGCCACTTTTGTTTAACTTCTACCTCCCTAAACTCCCCGCACCTCCACAAGGCGTGGAAGTGATTTCATATGCGGACGATTGTACAATCATGGCGACGGGCCACAACATTGATGAATTATGCGTTCTAATTATATCCACGAAATACATCAGTCCTTCACTGCGCGTAACCTGCAATTATCACCAGCGAAGTCGTCAACAACACCTTTTACCACCTGGATAAAGGAAGTAAACCTAAACCTAAACCTGGGATGTCATCGGAGAAGTCATCCCAACTTTAACATCACACAGTTGGATACTCCCCCGAGGCATGCCAGGAAGGATCTTCGTATATACGAGGAAAACATATGCAGATATGTGCAGGATCCACTGGATCAGTCCTCGTATTCGGCAGTTTTGAACGACATTCATAGAGACGCCATGAATTCCGCGGTCGCAGGATACCGCATGAATGTCGTACTTGGAGGTCGCCCACCGCCCGTAGCAGTCACGGAAGAAAACCTGCCGCAGAAAACAAGAGTAGTCCTGGCACAAATAAGATCGGGATGGAGCAACAGGCTCAATGCCTACTGGTCACGTACAGACCGTGCCGTCCCCAACGAATGTCCTGCATGTGGTCAGGGTCCTCATGACACCCACCACATATTCAACTGCTCAGCCAACCCTACTTCACTCTGTCCAATGGATTTATGGATGCATCCAGTTGAAGTAACCCAATTTTTAGGCCTGTACATTGATGTAGAACCCTCCAACTAGATTATTGTATAGTTTTATCTGTTACAACAACAACCCATGTACTGTCACAATATTTTTGGTCATTATGCCGTGACATATGCATTAACATAAGCGAAATTGTGACGAAAAATTTTTAGTGGTTAAAAATTTTTATAAATGCATTTTATTATTTTTTAATATCTTCAATAAACGTTTATTAACATATTATGTTATTATAAATTCTATTTATAACACCGTGCAACAGTCATTTTCACACATTAAAAAATCTATGTGTACAAGTATTAACCCTATGCACTCAGTTTTTCATAATCAGCTCAGGATTAAAAAAGAAATGGAAGCTTAAAGAAAATTTGTTTCCAAAAAGTAGTTATTTCGAAAATTAAAGCATTTTTGAATTTTTTGTCTAAGTGGGTCAAATAAATAATATAGATATATTATAAATCCTTTAAACTTTGTCCTTTTATAAGGACATAATAGCCGATTATAAAAATCGGAGTATGCAGAATTGCTATAAATGGACTCTAGTTTCACATGCAAATCAACTTTTCTATGTGAAACTTTTTTTCAAAATTGTTACAGGGAATGGTCAATTAGACAGATTTTATTTTGAGGTAAACCAGAGGACTAGGATTACTCATTCTAAGAGGGAAGTTTTGTCAACAATTGCGAAACTATTTGATCCCGTGGTTGTAGTAGCTAAAATGATAATGCAAAGAAGAGTATGGCTTGACAATATTGAATGGGATGATTCTCTTCCATCATCAACTGAAAATGAGTGACAAAAGTTCATTACTTCCTATCAGGAAGTTAATAACATTCGCATACCTCGTTGGATTCGTTACACTCCTGATTATTCGGCAGAACTACATGTTCTCTCTGATGCTTCAGAAAGAGCATACGCGGGGGTAATTTATATTCGAATTGAATAAATAAGCGGTGAAATTTATACTAATTTCTTGTCTAGTAAAACAAGAGTAGCTCCAAGTAAATCAATTTCAATCACAATATGCGGTGATTACATAAATTACTTCACTTTCCTTTTGTCATCTAAAACATGAAAATGCAGAGTCAACAGAATAGTGTTGTTGAACTCAAAAGTTAAAAAGAACCAAAAAACTTAACTTTTTGTCTATTCAAAAACTTCTTTTTTTTTTTTTTTTTTTTTTTTGTTTATTTTACTTTTTTAATTTTCACAATAAGGTCAGAATGCAGAGTCAACAAAATAATGTTGTTGAACTCAAAACCAAAAACTTCAATTTTTGTTAATTTTGCTTTCTCATAATTTTTGCATTTCCAATTAACATGAACAAATTAATTGGAACTTAGTAAACAAAAATTATATTATAAGTACATTGTAAATCAATTGATATACATATGTAATTGAGTCTTAAGACAGAAGTGTTATAGACAACTCAAGAGACAAGATACATTTTAAAAAACAAATTTATTAAGTTTTTTTTTTTTTTTTTTTTTTTTTTGCTAATTTGAAAGAATTCTAATTAGTCAGTGAATAAAATAGATAGATAAATAAATAAATTCTATAACTTGAAACAATTCAATTTCAAAGGATTGATAGATAGATAAATAAATAAATACTATAAATTGAAACAATTCAATTTATTGTTATTTTTTGTGATTTGTGAAAATACAAATCTTAATTGGCGACGAGGATAAAGATTAAATTTTTTATATAAAAAAGTGTTAAGTGAATCAAGAGTTTAAAAAAAACTGTATAAATAAAATACATATGAAGCACTTATTGCAGTAAAATTTTTAGTAAATCGACATTAAAGTTTAAAAAAATTCTCAAAAAAAATGTTTTTTTTTTAATTTGTACTTTAAACACGCATAATAATCATATAAGGTCGATAACTATCGTATGCCAATAGTTGGATATCATAAATAAAGTGGAAACCACTGTTAGCAAAAAATTGTGGCTTATCAAGTTATAGCCTAACAATATTTGAACATTTTTTATTTTCAAAAAACAAGTTCTAGTACATTTTCAAAGTGGCTTATCATTTTCTTGCTACAAAAAAATTTATAAATTTTATTTCAAAATGAAATTTATATTTTTAGTTACTTTTTTATATGAGAATAAATTTGGCTAAATATACTTAGCTAAATTATTCTGTAGTAAAAGGCAGGTTCTGTGGTATGATTCTATTTAAAATAGAATGACAAAACACATTATTTTAGGTTTTGCACTGAATATTCAGATTAAAATTTGAGATAATATTGCGTTTATTCAGCATAGATGATTTTCAGCTTCTTGATCATCATTTTAAACATCTGAACGAATTTCGATGCATGTTGGGTCAGAAATCTTGCACGGATTTTAGAAATTTCAAGACCATTGTTCAAAAGAGGTTTCGATATGCACTTTATATAACAGGCGTTATAATATTATGCTTTTTGTATATGCTGCTGATTGTGATATGTTTTACAAAGATTATAGGATGTGCTGCAATGTCTTTGCTAATTTAGTATGATAAATATGACTTTATATTATGCACATAGTTTGAACATTATATAAGATTTTTCCACGAAATGAAAGTAAATTTATAAGCAAAATTTATTGATGTTTTGCAATCGAAAATTTTCCAATCAGCAACAACTTGGTAAGCAACATAATTATATATGAAATTATTTGTATGCAGTAACATGGTAAGCCACTTTAATTTCAAAAAATTATATCTCCCGAGATTTCAAGCCAAAAATTTTTCTCTTCGTATAATGATACTTGTCTTAACTTGTTCTATCATAGTAACATAAAAAAATATCAATTCCGCTTTTATCTCCATCATTATAAAAGACTTTTTTAAAAAGTGTAAAAAATATATGTGGCATATCGAGTTTATGAAATAAATTTTTTTCAAATTGTTTAAATGGAAAAAGAGGCATGACCATTATATCGCCAATTTACCATAATACGCTAAAAATCTTTTTAGGGACATTAGATATGGTTCCTAAGAAATCAAAAAGCACATAAAATCCAATTGTGATGATTGGTGGCATATTGAGTTACTACAATAAGCCCTTCATATGAAAATATTCGGGGGAGTTTTCCCGTTTTTCCTACCGAGCGGGTCCCCGGGTGGCGGATAGGGGGTGGTGATAGACCGTCTGTCCCATCCCCCAGTTTTAGTTTGACTCAAGCTGAGGGAGAGCAGATTGTCCACCACCTGGGAATATTATATTCCCCGCGGACCAAAAAACTGGGGAAGAAAAACATGGAAAATAAAAATATGAAAGTTACGGTGCAGGGCCTAAATAACCCAGTACCGGCGGCAAGTGTTGATCCACTCGCGAGTCACGTGTCGTCTTCATCCTTCAATCGTGAGCAAAATATTACTACGGAGGTGGGTACCTTGGCCTCC
The DNA here is from genome assembly GCF_015586225.1 of Lucilia sericata. Taxonomy (NCBI): domain Eukaryota; kingdom Metazoa; phylum Arthropoda; class Insecta; order Diptera; family Calliphoridae; genus Lucilia; species Lucilia sericata. Next base: position 163,526 of record NW_023994620.1, read on the forward strand.
GTGGCGGACAATGCGTCAAGTGTACAGCATGCTTTTGGCAAAAACATAGGGGTGAAAGAGAAGAATGTAATCGGAGAGAGCTCTAAGCTACCTCAGCCTTTAATTATAGGTGAGGGTTCCGACTCTGAATCCTCAGACCATAATAACACCATTATAGCAAATCCCAAAAAGGGTGAAGTAGAGCAAATGGTGAAACAGGTGAGTGATAGCATAGCTAAACTACCTATTACTAAGAAAACACTATCTGGAGCACAGAAGATGCTTCAGGAAATCATAGTTAGTCAATCCAACGACACTCCAAAGGAAAAATCGGACACTCTCACAAGATCTGAGGCAAAAAGGATCAGGTCTCCCGAAGACTTGACAACTGAGAATAAACCTAAGAAGAAAATACACAGTCGAAGCCAAGCCATACTTCACTCAAAGGAACCTCAAGTCAGAATCCTGAGAGTAAGGGTGACAACGCCAAGATAGATATTCCGAAGACGACCACGTCGGCGAAATCAACCTCGAAGGTACGGGTATCTCAAAAGAAGCCCCGAAAAGCGAGGAAAGAGAGGCTAGACAGTGGAAGAGGAGAAGAGCCGCCATCTTACGCCAAAATTGCCAGAAGAAGACACCGGGAAGATCTCTGCTAGGCAGTTTACGATGCCGGTAATTCGACAGCCAAATTCCAATAGACCAACAGAGTATAATAGAAGACCTGGTGAACAATAAGATAGTGGACCATGCAATCGCTTCAAAGGGCAAACAACCAATAAGAGCGTGAGCTGCGAGTTCAGCATGGGCGTGATGTTGATGAGGTTGGCATCTCACCAATGTGTTAGCAACATAAAGAAATTGGTGGAAAGTATCCCTCCTCCCTGGGACGGCGCTAAGCTGGGGCTGGCAAAGAAGAGCGAGCTTCCGGTGGTCTTAAAGTCCACTGTGGTTAATGGACGTATACTGGAAATTCTTGGTGCTCAAAATACTGAGCTTTTACAGGAAAGAAGAACCTGAGGGAACCTTATTTGTAATAGGTATCAACCAGTAATCTATGGCTAGTCTTGCCAAGAATAAAGACAGCCTCTAAAGCTGTCATATTCAAAATTTGGAAGGTGCCGATTAGAAGGGATTGAAAAGGACACTAAAATACCTAAGACTACAGCATCAGTAGCAACTACTGATAACGTTAAGGAGCCAAATTCTAATAGCGAGGAAGGTACCACTAACTCGCCAAATGAAGGTGCAGCTGCCCTTTCCGAAATTGGGAAGGCGCCGATTGAAAGGGATGTCAACCGTCCCCGATAAGAACACTAAAACACCTAAGACGGTACCCAAAGCATCATTAGCAAGTTCTGGTAATTTTGAGGAGTCAAATCTTAAAAGCGAGGAGGAAATCACTCACTCGCCAGAAGACAGAACAGCAGTGCTGTCCAAAATTGGGAAAGTGTCGATTAAAAAGACTGATCATCCTATGCCTGATAAGGACACCGCAGTGCCATCAATAGTACCCACTGCATCAATAGCCACTTCAGGTTACCCGGAGGGGTCAAATCCACCGAGCTGGAATGTGATCACTAACTCGCTGGAAGACAGTTTAAATGGATGACAATGATTGAGGTTATCCAAATAAACCTCCATCGGAGCGAAACGGCTACCAACGCTATGATGGCTAAAATTAACACAGGTAAGACACATATAGCTTTAATCCAGGAACCTTGGACGATTCGCAACAAGGTTCCTGGATTAAATCACGTAAATTTCCAACTTTTCTACGCTGATACAGGGTCTCGACCGAGAACATCTTATGTCACAAGAATTTATGTTTTCTCCTCTCAACAAGATTATTCACATCGAATGCAAGGCCGTGGCAACGTATACCTTGCATCTGTTTACCTGCCTATCGATTCTCCGACACTACCACCAACGTCGGAGCTGATGAAACTGGTCGAAGGGGCACAACGGAAAAATAAGAAAATTGTAAAAGGTTGTGATGCCAACTCCCACCATATAGCTTGGGGTAGTACAAACACCAATCGCAGTGGACAAGCCATCGTGAATTTCCTTAATACTAAAGATTTGATCACATCGAACTTAGGTAATAAAGCCACCTTCGTCAATAGAATCAGAAAAGAAGTATTAGATATAACTATATGTTCAAAAGAACTTATAAACAAAATTCAGGATTGGAGAGTTTCGGATGAGTGCTCCTTTTCTGACCATCGGTACATAAGATTCAAAATACTACGGCCGCCACCAAAGCCGATAAAGTTTCGGAATAAGTCTAAAACTAATTAGACAATGTTCGGTTCCTTACTAAAGAACCGTTTATGTCAGGACACTTTTCAATGTCGAAATAAAGAGGACATAGGCGCCAAAGTAGAAATGCTCACAAGTGCCCTGGTTGAAGCGTTCGAGGACAGCCGCTCTTTGCGAGACCGGAGGTCTGCCCAGGAGAAACCCTGGGTAACCGAGGAGATCCGGAACCTTGGTAAGACTCTTCGCAAATTATTTAACCGGGCACGGCGTAAAAAGACCGCAGTATACTGGGATGAGTATAAGAAAATTGTTCCTAAAGCCAAAAGAAACTTTCCTGGAAACTTTTCTGTGCTCAGGTAGACAGCGTAAATGACATATCGAAGATAAAAAAATTTCTATCCAAAACTCATGTCCAACCGGAATCTATGGTCGATGATACGGGCAGGAGGGTGGAGGATATGAAGGAGACAATGAAACTCCTAATGGACTCTCATTTTCCACCCGGTATATCGAATAACATAGATGAACAGATATTGGAGGAAGGGGAGGCTAACACAGAAATTGTAATTACATCTGATATGGTTAAAGGGGCAATCAAGAACTTTGCTCCCTATAAAGCTGCAGGGCCGGATGTCATTTCTCTTACAGATGGAGGCGGGACTGGTTTCCGCCCATCTGTCTCAGATATTCACTGCATGCTCGAAATTTACATATACCCCCATTAACTGGCAGGATGCAATTTATACCTAAATCAGGGAAACCTAGCTATTCGACACCTAAGTCTTATCGACCGATAAGTCTTACGTCCTTCCTACTCAAAACCTTGGAACGGATAGTTGATAGTATGGTTAAAAGCAGTATACCCCACAAAGACCTAAAATTTAAGCAACATGCTTATGTAAAGGGACGATCAGTCGAAACCGCTTTAAACGAAGTTGTCCACTACATAGGTTCATCCTTTGATAGCAAATTATATACACAGGCGGTATGCATTGACATCGAAGACGCCTTCAATAACGTGCACACTGATACTCGTATCCAATCCCTAGACCAGTTTTATGTTGACCGGGTGCTCCGTAACTGGATCAACCACATGCTAAGGAACAGATGGATAAGCTGCGAAATGTACGATATAACTATCAGGTTACCACGATTAACAGCCTACTAAGGACCCCAACCGAGAAAGGATTTAGACCTGTCGATTATGCAGACGATGTCGTAATACTTTTAAAGGGAAAGGATCCAAATTACTTGTGTAGAAGAGCTGAGGAGGCTCTGAATACGGCCTTGAGCTGGGCTCAACCGAGATGCCTCAATGTTAACCCGGCAAAAACGGAAATCTGTCTTTTCACAAGAAAGACAAAAATTTCTGCGTATACTGAACCTTGCTTCCTGGACAAGAAGATACCAGTGAGAGACAAAGTTAAGTACTTAGGTGTAATCCTCGACCGGAAATTAAAATGGAGACACCAAGTAGAGGATAGGATCAACAGGGCACATCGGTGCTGGGCGATATGTAGGAGAACTATAGGTATGAAATGGGGTCTTAGTCTTACTATGACAAATTGGCTTTATAAAAGTGTAATTAGACCAATTCTAACTTATGCTTCAATAATGTGGTGGACTGCTTTAGACAAAAAGTGCAATATCAAACTACTACAGGGAGTTCAGCGTACATGCTGCTTGGGTATAAGTGGTGCCATACTTCAACCAAGGCTTTGGAAACGTTGCTAGATATTCCACCCATTGAAACATATTTAAGATATGAGGCGGCGATTACATCCGAACGGCTCTTTACTTTAGGCGAACTGACCAAAAGTGGTTATAGGACACGTCATCAATGTATACTGGAGACATTGGAAGGTTATACACAATCATCGGACCCGCCTGGTGTCTGGTATACGAGACACAGAATATGTCGAAAACTTTGAAACGCTGATTCCAGATAGAATGTCTTGGTCAAGCGGAACATTAGAGCAAATACCATTTGGAATCCGTTGTTACACGGATGGTTCTAAATTGGGGGACAAAGTGGGGCTGGGGTTCTATATTAAAGACCCAGAAACAGAAATATACCACCGTGTACCAAATCACAACACAAGCTTCCAGGCAGAAGAACGAGCAATAACGGAATGCGTAAATTGGATTAGAATAAATATGGCGCCCACAGCGCCTCATATATTTACCGACAGCCAGAAGGCAATTAGGGCGATATCAGGCGATAGATCTAAATCTAACACAGTATTGGATTGTAAGGTAAGGTAAGGATGTAAGGTTCACATCATATGGGTTCCATCCCACTCGGGAGTAGTCGGTAAAGAAAAGGGCGAATGTAATAGCTTTAAAGGGAAGAGAGCTCAAGGCAGTTAACCTGACAAATGCAAAACCATTCGACGCAACGAAATCTGAACTAAAAATAAGGGTGAGAGAATCCCATAAGGCCTCTTGGAATAATGAAACAGTGGGTAGAACCACAAAGATCCTATGGGGTGACCCTGATGCAGGGTTCAAAAATATTCATGTACGAACACTTTAATTGATACATTCGTAATAAATAGACATTAATGAAATTTGCAATTTCCGTTTTTTATGGTCAAATTCTAAAATGAGAAGTTAATTTTTCTTTTATTTTAAGCACATATAAATGAAAATATTTTTATATTTTAGTTTAGCACATTTTTGTAAAGTGAATGATGAAAACCAAAAATGGCAAATACTCAAAGTTGTGAAGTGTTCTCATCACACTCATTAATATTTACAATACATGTGTGAGTTGTTTGAAAATGAAAAAAATAAAAACTAGTTTTTTCACAATAAGCAAAAAACTCAACAAGCGCAAAAAAATACAAATATTCCATTTAATTGCTTGAGAGCATTAAACAAAGTAGGTTGCCATAGCTTTCGTTCGTGTTTTATCAACCATGAAAACTCATGTTCATTTTAAATGAAAAATATTCTTTCCTTTTAATTTTCGAATCCTAGAGTGCAAAATAAAACTATGCTCATTCATTGGAGTGAAGTTTACAAAAATATTTCTGTATTGTTTTCGCAATTTTGTATATGAAAATAAAAAACAAAACAATACACACAAGAATGAATAAGTAAAAACTGTTTTGTCTTTTCGTACATGAGTAGATGATAACACAACAAAAATTATTTGTTTCATTTACATGAGCGTGGGTGAGAAATGAGAGAATATTTGGTACTCTGCCCTGATGAGAGCAAAACGAAAAATCTCCTCAAAATGAGCAAGTCTGAAGTTAGTATGATGTTACGTATTCTGAGTGAACACACAGGATTACGAGCACATCTCTGCAAAATTGGACGTGCGGATTCAGACGAATGTAGAGCATGAGGAGAGGACAGTGAAACTCTGGAACACTTTCTTTGCCACTGTCAGGCATTCGTCGAAGTTAGATCCAAGTATCTTGGAAGTGATGTTATTCCGGAAATAACATTCCTGACTAACACTGATTGGAAGATTCTTAGGAATTATGTACGTTCATGAAACTGAGTTTCTGTGAGCTGAAAAATAATTCATTCATTTCCATTTTTTCTCATGATATGGAGCGCACAACAGGCCCTATAGTGGCCTAGGTGTATTTCTTCGGATTTGATGTAGTATACATCCTATTATAAACACTTAAAGTCAAAATTTCTCAAAAAACTGATTGAAACCAACTAGTTTTTTCCACAACTTTTGGATATTATGAGGGTGGCATACAAATGAGAAAGTCAATTTTGCTAATGAAGGCAGTACACACTTGACGAATGACTATAGTCTATATTTAATTTTTGTGCGAATTATAAGTAAAGAATAACGTGTTCGCAAAGTTTTGAAACCAAATTTATACAAACAATTTTACAAAATTTAAAATTTTTTAGAAATAATATTTGCGGCTCTTCGGTTATGCAAGATTTAGAAACGAGAAAATGCAAACAATGCAAACGCGTCGTTTGATGTATATCTCCAAAATGTGCTCTAGAAGATATCACTGTGGGAGAAGCTTAGATATTGAAAGAATAAACGTAAATGTTTCGATAGCACACTAATAGCGTAACTTCAATATACCCAAAATATCGCGTGATCGAAATACTTTAGAATTTTACATGTAGAAATCATAAAGCCGCGATAAAATATTAGCATGCAATGATGTTAGAGCGAATACAAAAAATTGCGAAATTTTCATTTTTTACTTTTGCGAATTTTCGCTTTATAAACAAATTTTAAATTCTGAATTTTATCAGCAATCAATCTTTATATAGAAAGAATTGGTTTGCATCAAAAAAATGTAATTAAGGTATTTCGAGGACTGGATACACGGGGTTTCTTTCACAACAAAAATCGATGAAGCACACCTAAGCCGCTAATTTAAATTGGGGACATTAAACATCAACCGGTAGCTGACAATGATGCTTATAAGAAAAAAGTACGTTTCTGCATTAAAAAAGTATAAAAAATTGCATTCATGTAAATATATAATTTCTTTACAAAATTTAAATTAACCGAACTGGTTTTCATTTTAACGTTTTTTTTTGGATTAATAATACATTTAAATTTAGAAATGAAAAAAGCAGTTAATTGTAGATAAGAAGGGATATGTTAACTAAAAAAGAAATTTCATCGATTTCTCTTTCGCATAAAACACGGTGTTTCTTGAGTTACAAGATAATTTGTCGAAGCACACCTAAACCGCTAATTAAAATTGGTAACACTTAACATTAATCGGTAGCTGACAATGACGCTTATACCAAATTCGATAAGCCGTTAGAAAAAAGTACGATTTTGCATTAAATGCATTGAAAAAAGTTCGGTCATGTGTATGAAATTTATTTCCAAACTTTATACAGATTTTCATTTTACTCATTTAAATTCAGAAATGTAAGCAGAAGATAATTATAAACAAGCAGTTATTGGCTAACCACAAAAAATAAAATTAATAAAATTTTATTCTTTTAGCAGCACGAAAAAATACAATCATTATGGATTTAATGCAATTTTAAAAAATGCATTCGAATATATGCACCCAGCAAAAAATATTTGATTGTCATACTTTACAAATGACATCTTAATTACATCCGAAATGCGATCACATATTTTTCGCTTTTATGAACCAAATATTTCCTTACAAATGAAAACCCAATTAAAAGTGAGATGGAGGATTGATGAAAAACCAATGAAATTTATATAAGCATGTCATTGAAAGAATGTGGTTATTTTTGGCATCCAAATATCGAATTTTTACTGCTTCTGTAAATAAGATTAGATGTAGTTCAAAGTTGTCAAAATTGAACAACATCCCTCCAATGTCACGCTAATGTAAAATTCATAGGTTTTTCACCAAAATTGGAAGTACTTCAAGTATGTTATTTGTGGTGAAAATTCTACTTCTTTTTCCTCAATTTTTTTGCTGGGCATAAATAAATTAAAACCTCATAATTTTTAATCTATCAAACATAAATGCATAATTTTTTTAGTTAATGATTGTAAATTAATGTATTAATTCATCATGTGAAATAGTCTATAAAAATTGTGTACTTAGTTTTATAAAAAAATATTTTTTGAAGAGGTTAAAAATCTCTTTTATCCAAGAATATTTAAAATATTTGGGTTAAATTAATTTGTATTTTGGGTTCTTCGTTGTGGGTTATATCCACGCTTATATTTTCGAGTTTCAGATAAAAACGTAATTTTGGAATTTTTTTTAAACTGTTAACTTTAAACCGCTATAACTTTGGTGGCTTTTGCTAAAAATTATTCACGAGAAGATAATTGTACTTCTAAGATGTTAGACATTATCCACACAAAATATCGTTGATGTGCTACTAAAAAATTTTATAATTTTTTCGAACCCCAAAATCTAAATTAAAAAGAGAATTTTCCATATACATATAACTATCTAAATATGGTAGAACCGAATCATATCCCGTTATTGTATAACGGGAACAGGAGAACGACTTGAATAATTTTACAAAACTTACAGATAGGATACACCCTATTCTTAGAACTTACGAAGAACTATCGCAGCTCGTATTTTCGGACATAATAAAAAGTAGGTTAACGGGAAAAGCGCAGGAAATTATAGAAATAAATACCCAAGCCCAATTGTGGGACGAGATAAAAACCGTGTTACGGAACAATTTCGGGGAAAAGAAAACTTGCGAGCAACTTTTTGATGATCTTAGATCTGTAACGTTTAATAGGACAACAGTTTACTTCTACAATGATATTAAATATCGATTAAGGAGACTGAATAATAAAGCCGCCATGTTCTATAGCTATAAACAATCAAAGGTCAGCGTTCCACATATTCAAGAATAAAATGCCAGAGCCAATGAGGACTGTTTTAGCCTGCAGAAATCCAAGTAGTTTGGAATCCGCCATGGTTATATTATTCGAAAATGGATATGACAAAATGGGAAAAGATGGGCGCATAGTTAACATAACATAGTTAACATAACATAGTTAACATAGTTAATTCGGTAACTTCTAAACGGTTAATCCGATTTTACTGAAATTGGTATGCACAAAGAAGAGGTGTTGTCGAGTTTAGGTTTTGAATTAGGACCTTATAGGCCAACTAGGGGCCCGGCGGGGGGTCGTCAAATTAGGACACCTCGGCTATGTTAAATTTTTAAAACGATCCTATTTCTTCATTTGAGTTGCGATTCTATATTCGTATATAGAATCTCCTCATCGAGCACTATAAAAAATGTCGTCGTAAATTATCTTTATAGTTTAGGAGATATTCGCATTTGAAAATTAAAATTTTAAAATTTTACCGTCCTTACTTTAGTTTTTTGATAATAGCGAGTCCAAATATTCCCGATTTTCGATTTATTCGCTTAACAACAAGTTTATATATCAAGCAGTGAAAGAATTATGTAAAAATCATGACTGAGTCCAAAGTTATAGGCATTTTAATTTAAAAAATTAAAAAAGGCGATTTTTTGCAATTTTTTTGGGAAAAAAGTATCTTTTTCTTTTTAAGTTATCTAAAAAGTTTCTAAGAAGATGTATATAGAATTTATACTTTTTGGAAAGCTGACTTTACATAAAATACGATAAATGAAACAAAACTTAAAAATTTTTGATACCGAGGGGACCAGGTCCATCCAAAAACCCTATTTTTTATGGAAAATTCAATTTTGAGCAAAAATTCTCAAATCGCATAGTCGATATCAAATTATAGTGACCTGTTTTATATGACCCAATATGTTCTTAATCATTTTGTAACGGGTTTCGATAACCCCGCCCCTGGTATGGATATAATAGGCAAAAAACCAAAAAATTCGAAATTTTTATTTAATTTTGGATTTTGAGTAAAAAAATCTACCTAACTGTAAAATTTCATCAAAAAATATTCATAAATAAAATTTTTATTGCAATTTGAAAAATTTGTATCTTCGCAAAAATTGAATAAAAAACATTTTTTAAATTATATACAGTTTTGAAAAATAGACAAAATTACCTTTCTATTGATATATAACATGCCTACCTAATGTTTTTTAAGTGACAAATTAATTAGGGAAAACTCAACATCTTTTAGAAAATTTACCTAGCACTATTATTTTCATCCATAAGGTTAACTCTTAAATTTGTTACATATATTAAAAAATGTTCAGGTATTATTTTTTAAACTGTAATGATTTTTACCCCTATAGGTCACTTTAATAGGTAGCTTATTAAAGTGACCTATTGAGGAAAAATTCATTACATATTAGGTAGAATATCATAACCCTTTAAAAAATAATTTAATTTAAGTACCTGTAATTAATATATAAGACAGGTTTATATCTGTTTGTAATTATTTGTAATTTTCTAACCATGGCGATCGTACTAAAAAAATGATTTGTGCTCCATTTTATTTGAACACTCTTCAGCTCCTTTTCAAGATAAAGTCAACTTCTTATTGAAATATTTTGAAACTGCACAGAAAAATAAAGTGGATAAAACTGATATATGTAAAATTGAAAATTTTATAAAATCAGTTGATATAAAACTGAAGAGTGTTCGGTATTCCATTGCTAAATTTCGATCGAAATTTTCTGATTGGCTGGATGAATGGAATCCGTTGTTACACGGATGGTTCTAAATTGGGGGACAAAGTGGGGCTGGGGTTCTATATTAAAGACCCAGAAACAGAAATATACCACCGTGTACCAAATCACAACACAAGCTTCCAGGCAGAAGAACGAGCAATAACGGAATGCGTAAATTGGATTAGAATAAATATGGCGCCCACAGCGCCTCATATATTTACCGACAGCCAGAAGGCAATTAGGGCGATATCAGGCGATAGATCTAAATCTAACACAGTATTGGATTGTAAGGTAAGGTAAGGATGTAAGGTTCACATCATATGGGTTCCATCCCACTCGGGAGTAGTCGGTAAAGAAAAGGGCGAATGTAATAGCTTTAAAGGGAAGAGAGCTCAAGGCAGTTAACCTGACAAATGCAAAACCATTCGACGCAACGAAATCTGAACTAAAAATAAGGGTGAGAGAATCCCATAAGGCCTCTTGGAATAATGAAACAGTGGGTAGAACCACAAAGATCCTATGGGGTGACCCTGATGCAGGGTTCAAAAATATTCATGTACGAACACTTTAATTGATACATTCGTAATAAATAGACATTAATGAAATTTGCAATTTCCGTTTTTTATGGTCAAATTCTAAAATGAGAAGTTAATTTTTCTTTTATTTTAAGCACATATAAATGAAAATATTTTTATATTTTAGTTTAGCACATTTTTGTAAAGTGAATGATGAAAACCAAAAATGGCAAATACTCAAAGTTGTGAAGTGTTCTCATCACACTCATTAATATTTACAATACATGTGTGAGTTGTTTGAAAATGAAAAAAATAAAAACTAGTTTTTTCACAATAAGCAAAAAACTCAACAAGCGCAAAAAAATACAAATATTCCATTTAATTGCTTGAGAGCATTAAACAAAGTAGGTTGCCATAGCTTTCGTTCGTGTTTTATCAACCATGAAAACTCATGTTCATTTTAAATGAAAAATATTCTTTCCTTTTAATTTTCGAATCCTAGAGTGCAAAATAAAACTATGCTCATTCATTGGAGTGAAGTTTACAAAAATATTTCTGTATTGTTTTCGCAATTTTGTATATGAAAATAAAAAACAAAACAATACACACAAGAATGAATAAGTAAAAACTGTTTTGTCTTTTCGTACATGAGTAGATGATAACACAACAAAAATTATTTGTTTCATTTACATGAGCGTGGGTGAGAAATGAGAGAATATTTGGTACTCTGCCCTGATGAGAGCAAAACGAAAAATCTCCTCAAAATGAGCAAGTCTGAAGTTAGTACGATGTTACGTATTCTGAGTGAACACACAGGATTACGAGCACATCTCTGCAAAATTGGACGTGCGGATTCAGACGAATATAGAGCATGAGGAGAGGACAGTGAAACTCTGGAACACTTTCTTTGCCACTGTCAGGCATTCGTCGAAGTTAGATCCAAGTATCTTGGAAGTGATGTTATTCCGGAAATAACATTCCTGACTAACACTGATTGGAAGATTCTTAGGAATTATGTACGTTCATGAAACTGAGTTTCTGTGAGCTGAAAAATAATTCATTCATTTCCATTTTTTCTCATGATATGGAGCGCACAACAGGCCCTATAGTGGCCTAGGTGTATTTCTTCGGATTTGATGTAGTATACATCCTATTATAAACACTTAAAGTCAAAATTTCTCAAAAAACTGATTGAAACCAACTAGTTTTTTCCACAACTTTTGGATATTATGAGGGCGGCATACAAATGAGAAAGTCAATTTTGCTAATGAAGGCAGTACACACTTGACGAATGACTATAGTCTATATTTAATTTTTGTGCGAATTATAAGTAAAGAATAACGTGTTCGCAAAGTTTTGAAACCAAATTTATACAAACAATTTTACAAAATTTAAAATTTTTTAGAAATAATATTTGGTTAGAAATAATATTCGGTTATGCAAGATTTAGAAACGAGAAAATGCAAACAATGCAAACGCGTCGTTTGATGTATATCTCCAAAATGTGCTCTAGAAGATATCACTGTGGGAGAAGCTTAGATATTGAAAGAATAAACGTAAATGTTTCGATAGCACACTAATAGCGTAACTTCAATATACCCAAAATATCGCGTGATCGAAATACTTTAGAATTTTACATGTAGAAATCATAAAGCCGCGATAAAATATTAGCATGCAATGATGTTAGAGCGAATACAAAAAATTGCGAAATTTTCATTTTTTACTTTTGCGAATTTTCGCTTTATAAACAAATTTTAAATTCTGAATTTTATCAGCAATCAATCTTTATATAGAAAGAATTGGTTTGCATCAAAAAAATGTAATTAAGGTATTTCGAGGACTGGATACACGGGGTTTCTTTCACAACAAAAATCGATGAAGCACACCTAAGCCGCTAATTTAAATTGGGGACATTAAACATCAACCGGTAGCTGACAATGATGCTTATAAGAAAAAAGTACGTTTCTGCATTAAAAAAGTATAAAAAATTGCATTCATGTAAATATATAATTTCTTTACAAAATTTAAATTAACCGAACTGGTTTTCATTTTAACGTTTTTTTTTGGATTAATAATACATTTAAATTTAGAAATGAAAAAAGCAGTTAATTGTAGATAAGAAGGGATATGTTAACTAAAAAAGAAATTTCATCGATTTCTCTTTCGCATAAAACACGGTGTTTCTTGAGTTACAAGATAATTTGTCGAAGCACACCTAAACCGCTAATTAAAATTGGTAACACTTAACATTAATCGGTAGCTGACAATGACGCTTATACCAAATTCGATAAGCCGTTAGAAAAAAGTACGATTTTGCATTAAATGCATTGAAAAAAGTTCGGTCATGTGTATGAAATTTATTTCCAAACTTTATACAGATTTTCATTTTACTCATTTAAATTCAGAAATGTAAGCAGAAGATAATTATAAACAAGCAGTTATTGGCTAACCACAAAAAATAAAATTAATAAAATTTTATTCTTTTAGCAGCACGAAAAAATACAATCATTATGGATTTAATGCAATTTTAAAAAATGCATTCGAATATATGCACCCAGCAAAAAATATTTGATTGTCATACTTTACAAATGACATCTTAATTACATCCGAAATGCGATCACATATTTTTCGCTTTTATGAACCAAATATTTCCTTACAAATGAAAACCCAATTAAAAGTGAGATGGAGGATTGATGAAAAACCAATGAAATTTATATAAGCATGTCATTGAAAGAATGTGGTTATTTTTGGCATCCAAATATCGAATTTTTACTGCTTCTGTAAATAAGATTAGATGTAGTTCAAAGTTGTCAAAATTGAAGAACATCCCTCCAATGTCACGCTAATGTAAAATTCATAGGTTTTTCACCAAAATTGGAAGTACTTCAAGTATGTTATTTGTGGTGAAAATTCTACTTCTTTTTCCTCAATTTTTTTGCTGGGCATAAATAAATTAAAACCTCATAATTTTTAATCTATCAAACATAAATGCATAATTTTTTTAGTTAATGATTGTAAATTAATGTATTAATTCATCATGTGAAATAGTCTATAAAAATTGTGTACTTAGTTTTATAAAAAAATATTTTTTGAAGAGGTTAAAAATCTCTTTTATCCAAGAATATTTAAAATATTTGGGTTAAATTAATTTGTATTTTGGGTTCTTCGTTGTGGGTTATATCCACGCTTATATTTTCGAGTTTCAGATAAAAACGTAATTTTGGAATTTTTTTTAAACTGTTAACTTTAAACCGCTATAACTTTGGTGGCTTTTGCTAAAAATTATTCACGAGAAGATAATTGTACTTCTAAGATGTTAGACATTATCCACACAAAATATCGTTGATGTGCTACTAAAAAATTTTATAATTTTTTCGAACCCCAAAATCTAAATTAAAAAGAGAATTTTCCATATACATATAACTATCTAAATATGGTAGAACCGAATCATATCCCGTTATTGTATAACGGGAACAGGAGAACGACTTGAATAATTTTACAAAACTTACAGATAGGATACACCCTATTCTTAGAACTTACGAAGAACTATCGCAGCTCGTATTTTCGGACATAATAAAAAGTAGGTTAACGGGAAAAGCGCAGGAAATTATAGAAATAAATACCCAAGCCCAATTGTGGGACGAGATAAAAACCGTGTTACGGAACAATTTCGGGGAAAAGAAAACTTGCGAGCAACTTTTTGATGATCTTAGATCTGTAACGTTTAATAGGACAACAGTTTACTTCTACAATGATATTAAATATCGATTAAGGAGACTGAATAATAAAGCCGCCATGTTCTATAGATATAAACAATCAAAGGTCAGCGTTCCACATATTCAAGAATAAAATGCCAGAGCCAATGAGGACTGTTTTAGCCTGCAGAAATCCAAGTAGTTTGGAATCCGCCATGGTTATATTATTCGAAAATGGATATGACAAAATGGGAAAAGATGGGCGCATAGTTAACATAACATAGTTAACATAACATAGTTAACATAGTTAATTCGGTAACTTCTAAACGGTTAATCCGATTTTACTGAAATTGGTATGCACAAAGAAGAGGTGTTGTCGAGTTTAGGTTTTGAATTAGGACCTTATAGGCCAACTAGGGGCCCGGCGGGGGGTCGTCAAATTAGGACACCTCGGCTATGTTAAATTTTTAAAACGATCCTATTTCTTCATTTGAGTTGCGATTCTATATTCGTATATAGAATCTCCTCATCGAGCACTATAAAAAATGTCGTCGTAAATTATCTTTATAGTTTAGGAGATATTCGCATTTGAAAATTAAAATTTTAAAATTTTACCGTCCTTACTTTAGTTTTTTGATAATAGCGAGTCCAAATATTCCCGATTTTCGATTTATTCGCTTAACAACAAGTTTATATATCAAGCAGTGAAAGAATTATGTAAAAATCATGACTGAGTCCAAAGTTATAGGCATTTTAATTTAAAAAATTAAAAAAGGCGATTTTTTGCAATTTTTTTGGGAAAAAAGTATCTTTTTCTTTTTAAGTTATCTAAAAAGTTTCTAAGAAGATGTATATAGAATTTATACTTTTTGGAAAGCTGACTTTACATAAAATACGATAAATGAAACAAAACTTAAAAATTTTTGATACCGAGGGGACCAGGTCCATCCAAAAACCCTATTTTTTATGGAAAATTCAATTTTGAGCAAAAATTCTCAAATCGCATAGTCGATATCAAATTATAGTGACCTGTTTTATATGACCCAATATGTTCTTAATCATTTTGTAACGGGTTTCGATAACCCCGCCCCTGGTATGGATATAATAGGCAAAAAACCAAAAAATTCGAAATTTTTATTTAATTTTGGATTTTGAGTAAAAAAATCTACCTAACTGTAAAATTTCATCAAAAAATATTCATAAATAAAATTTTTATTGCAATTTGAAAAATTTGTATCTTCGCAAAAATTGAATAAAAAACATTTTTTAAATTATATACAGTTTTGAAAAATAGACAAAATTACCTTTCTATTGATATATAACATGCCTACCTAATGTTTTTTAAGTGACAAATTAATTAGGGAAAACTCAACATCTTTTAGAAAATTTACCTAGCACTATTATTTTCATCCATAAGGTTAACTCTTAAATTTGTTACATATATTAAAAAATGTTCAGGTATTATTTTTTAAACTGTAATGATTTTTACCCCTATAGGTCACTTTAATAGGTAGCTTATTAAAGTGACCTATTGAGGAAAAATTCATTACATATTAGGTAGAATATCATAACCCTTTAAAAAATAATTTAATTTAAGTACCTGTAATTAATATATAAGACAGGTTTATATCTGTTTGTAATTATTTGTAATTTTCTAACCATGGCGATCGTACTAAAAAAATGATTTGTGCTCCATTTTATTTGAACACTCTTCAGCTCCTTTTCAAGATAAAGTCAACTTCTTATTGAAATATTTTGAAACTGCACAGAAAAATAAAGTGGATAAAACTGATATATGTAAAATTGAAAATTTTATAAAATCAGTTGATATAAAACTGAAGAGTGTTCGGTATTCCATTGCTAAATTTCGATCGAAATTTTCTGATTGGCTGGATGAATGTGTAGAAGTTGCTATTTGCGTATCAACTGTTGGTGCTCCCTGTAAGCAGTATGAGGATTTGAGCTCAAAATCAAAGAGGAAAAGGTTATCAACTTCACTAGAAACCTTATCTAACGAAGAAGTTTCGGACACTTTTAAAGCAATGTTAAGAAAAGAAAAACAGCCTTTGGATGCCATAAAAATTGCAAATATTCTTCCAACCGCATCACCAAGACGACTGAAAAGAATTGTAAAGAGTATACCCACACCATCATCTGATACAACGTTCACTGAGGAAGAAGCTATTGCGCTTATGTTGCAGCTGGGATTAAGTCGTGATAACTACATAACGTTAAGAAAGGCGCTATCTGAAAAAGGAGTGGATGTTTTACCATCATATGACAAAATAAATGAAAAGAAGAAAAGCATTATACCATCTCCTATTGAAATAACTGATCGGAAGGCTGTTATTGGACTCGGCGCTCTACTCGAAAATACTGCTTTAAGGATTGCTTCTGACTTTTCTTCAGACCAACAAAAAAAATAAATTCTTGTGATCTTCAACTCATTTGTAAGTGGGGATGTGATGGATTATCAGCACTCTCGGAATATAAACAAATCAACACAAGTGAATCATCTTCCGAGTATAAAAGTGTATTTATGGCATCGCTAGTTCCATTAAGAATTCGAAAGTATGCTGACAGCGATTCTCCATCAACCAGTTTCGATGATATTTGGAAGAATTCGACTCCAGGATCCAAAGCTTTTTGTAGGCCAATAAGCTTTGAGTATATAAAGGAATCCAAAACAACAACGCAAGATTTGATAAATCGTATTGAAGCAGAAATTAAAAACTTGGAACCTATAACAATCGAAATAGACAATTATTCGTTTAACATGTCCTATGATTTAAAACTTACAATGATTGATGTGAAAGTTGGAAATGCCATTACAGGAACATCATCTACTTGGTACTGCTACATATGTGGTGATAAAAAATCAGAATTTTCGAATATTTCCAAGCAAAGGTCAATAAATGAGGAAACATTACAATTTTGAATATCCCCCCTACATGCTCGCATACGATTTCTGGAACATTTTCTACATTTAGCATATGATTTAAAGTACAGAAGCATACCGGAAAATGCAAACAAAAGTGCAAATAACAATAAGGAGTTAATGGAAATGAGAGCCAGTGAGAAAAGAAGAATTCAAGAGGAATTTAAAAAGCGGATGGGATTAAATATTGATAAACCACTCACAGGATATGGAAGCACAAACGATGGTAATACCGCTAGACGTTTTTTCAAACATTTTGAAACTACTTCCGAAATAACCGGAATTAATATGGATTTACTGCAAAAGGTCAATATTATTCTAATGGCGATAAATAGCAAGCATAAAGTGAACGCAACAAAATTCGGAGAGTATTCTACAAAAGTTTCTAAATTACTTTTGGAATTATATCCCTGGAAAGAAATGACACCTACAGTTCACAAGATATTATGTCATGGAAAGGTCATCATAGAACACAATATTCTGCCTTTAGGAGAGCTTACAGAAGAACCCCAAGAATCGAGGAATAGAGACTTTAAGCATATTCATCAGTTTAGCTCAAGGAAGTGTTCTAGGCAGTCTCAAAATGAAGATATTTTTAATAATCTGATTCTATCTTCTGATCCTGTTTTATCTACTATAAGGAAACGTTGGATTTCCTACAAAACGTATTCATGAATTTAAAGATTTACTTTATCTTTTAGATATGGACTACTGTGATACCGATTATTTTACAAAATTATATTAATTTATAAAAAAAAATAAAGACTATTTTTATATAAAATAAATACTTGTTAATTTTTTTAGGGATAAAGAATAAAAGATTTATCGTAAAAAGTGGCTGTAAAAATTAATAAAAATTTAAATTTAATTTTAAATTTAAAACATGCCTAACAAATGTATGGATGAAAATAATAGTACTAGGTAAATTCTCTAAAAGATGTTGAGTTTTCCCTAATTAATTTGTCACTTAAAAAACATTAGGTAGGCATGTTATATATCAATGGAAAGGTAATTTTGTCTATTTTTCAAAACTGTATATAATTTTTGAAAATTAAAAAATTTGCGGAATACTTTTTTTAAAAAAAAATTAAAAAATTTTTTCAGTTTCAGTTTTTGCAAAGATACAAATTTTTCAAATTGTAATAAAAATTTTATTTATAAATATTTTTTGATAAATTTTTAGAGTTTGGTAGATTTTTTTTACTCAAAATCCAAAATTAAATAAAAATTTCGAATTTTCTTATTAGAAATCCCGGAATTCCCAAAAAAGTTTTAAAAATCCCAAAAATGGGATTTTTTGGTTTTTTGCCTATTATATCCATACCAGGGGCGGGGTTATCGAAACCCGTTACAAAATGATTAAGAACATATTGGGTCATATAAAACAGGTCACTATAATTTGATATCGACTATGCGATTTGAGAATTTTTGCTCAAAATTTAATTTTCCATAAAAAATAGGGTTTTTGGATGGACCTGGTCCCCTCGGTATCAAAAATTTTTAGGTTTTGTTTCATTTATCGTATTTTATGTAAAGTCAGCTTTCCAAAAAGTATAAATTCTATATACATCTTCTTAGAAACTTTTTAGATAACTTAAAAAGAAAAAGATACTTTTTTCCCAAAAAAATGGAAAAAAAATCGCCTTTTTTAATTTTTTAAATTAAAATGCCTATAACTATATAAACTTGCTGTTAAGCAAATAAAAAAAAATGGCGAAAATCGGGAATATTTGGACCCGCTATTATCAAAAAACTAAAGTAAGGACGGTAAAAATAAAATGAGGAGATTCTATATACGAATTTTTTTTTAAATCGGAACTCAAATGAAGAAATAGGATCGTTTTAAAAATTTAACATAGTCGAGGTGTCCTAATTTGAGGACCCCCGCCGGGCCCCTGGTTGGCCTATAAGGTCCAAATTCAAAACCTAAACTCGACAACACCTCCTTGTGCATACCAAATTTCATTAAAATTGGATTAACCGTTTAGAAGGTACCGAATTATTTCCCTCTTTTTTTTTTCCTATACCACTGTGCGTAGTCAGGACCAACAAACTCAAGGAAACAGAAATAGCTCTAACAATTACAAGAGGAACAATAACAACTACAATCAATGACACGCTTATGTAAATTTCATAGGTTTTTCATCAAAATTTGAAGTACTTCGAATATGTTGTTTGTAGTGTGTGTGTATTTATAAGGACATGTTTGGTTTATAAAAGCGAAAAATATGCAATCCCATTTTTAGATCTGATTAAGATGTCGTTTGTAAAGTACGACATCAATTATTTTTTGATGGGTATATACTATGTATATTAAAAAATTTTTATAAATTCGAATTTACTGCATACATTACAAAAATGTTAGAAAAGTTTTCTTACCCCAAATGGACAAAAATGTTTAACCAGTTAAATATCAAATTTGGTATCTGGGAAGCAAATCCCATGTACTGCAT
Organism: Lucilia sericata; assembly: GCF_015586225.1. NCBI lineage: Eukaryota > Metazoa > Arthropoda > Insecta > Diptera > Calliphoridae > Lucilia > Lucilia sericata. The sequence continues at coordinate 183,411 of NW_023994620.1, forward strand.
AAAGTTGTTGGCGTAAACAGAGGTCACATTTCCATCATTTGAAACCAGTTTGAAGTCAACGAAGTACTAGAAAAATACATACAAATTAAAATACATTATTTTTTATTGATAGTTTATTTAAGTAGTATTCAGAGTAAAAATTTAAGATAATTTATTTTCAATTAACTACTAGCTATACCCAGTGTGCTTCGCTACCCCAAAAACAAAACAAAGAAAACTCCTTTAAGATTTTTCTTATTTACTTTTTATGGGGAAAAACCCGTACTATTTTTCTAGTCGGCACACGGTAGGTAAGAAATTAATTTCATCGAACAATTTTTTGTTAACACTTTTTTCTAAAATTTTAATGCCATAGTAAACATATTAAAACTAAGATAGCCAACAAATATGGTCTAAGTATTGATATTTATTATTAAAGATAAGCATTTTAACACTAGTTAAGTTTAAAGACCACAAAATCCAAGAAAGAGTCTCGAAATATATTAACAAAACTAGATTTTTACAGTTTTTACAACATTCTTAATGTTGCCACTTGCTTGAGACATTCTTCTCTTTTCTGAAAATATAATTGCCAAGACACATCTTAATTATTTTCTTTGTTTTTGTTGAGGGTTTATTAAGCAAAAAAGATATTTACGTTCCGTCTCTAAATTTGTTATTTCCGTGAAAAAAATACGTAATTATCTGTAATAAAGTAAGCCTCATGATATATTTAGACTAAATTTATGTTTAAAATTTTTAACGAGGGTCGCGATATGATTATATATATTATATTATTTGTTTGTATATTTTAGCCAATTTCAAAAATTAGGTTATCGAATTATCGGTATCCACTATGGCATGAAATATAAAACGGAGAAATCGAACTCATGCCTCTATTGCTCAAACTGGGTTTCTATCGATGTAGTAACTGTTGAAACTTGGCAACCCTTTTGCTACCCTGCAACATGTATTCTTCTTTTTACATGTGCATTCTTTATGCGTTAGTAACTTTTGTATTTTGCTCAACTTTGTTTGTATATTTTAACCAATTTAAAAAATTAGTTTATCGAATTATCGGTATTCATTATGACATGAAATATAAAACGGAGAAATCGAACTCATTCCTCTATTGCTCAAACTGGCTTTCTATCGATGTAGTAACTGTTGAAACTTGGCAACCCTTTTGCTACCCTGCAACAAGTATTCTTCTTTTTACATGTGCATTCTTTATGCGTTAGTAACTTTTGTATTTTGCTCAACTTTGTTTGTATATTTTAACCAATTTAAAAAATTGAGTTATCGAATTATCGGTATTCATTATGACATGAAATATAAAACGGAGAAATCGAACTCATTCCTCTATTGCTCAAACTGGCTTTCTATCGATGTAGTAACTGTTGAAACTTGGCAACCCTTTTGCTACCTTGCAACATGTATTCTTCTTTTTACATGTGCATTCTTTATGCGTTAGTAACTTTTGTATTTTGCTCAACTTTGTTTGTATATTTTAACCAATTTAAAAAATTAGGTTATCGAATTATCGGTATTCATTATGACATGAAATATAAAACGGAGAAATCGAACTCATTCCTCTATTGCTCAAACTGGCTTTCTATCGATGTAGTAACTGTTGAAACTTGGCAACCCTTTTGCTACCTTGCAACATGTATTCTTCTTTTTACATGTGCAATCTTTATGTGTTAGTAACTTTTGTATTTTGTTCAACTTTGTATGTATATTAGTCTTAAATAAAAACTCTTTGAATAAACTTCAGCAAATTTTTAACCGTAGTAGATTACTCTTTTCATTTGTCTATAACTGAAACATTAAACGATATTTTGAGTTGAAAATAACTCAAGATTTGAAAGACATTTTAAGCTTTTAAATAGGGTTAAAAAAGTTTCCATACGATTAGAAACCTCTGTAAAGCACTTAAGCTATGTATACACGGTTGTTAGATCTTACAACGTTGTATGTATGTATGTATGTATGTATGTATGTATGTATGTATGTATGTATGTATGTATGTATGTATGTATGTATGTATGTATGTATGTATGTATGTATGTATGTATGTATGTATGTATGTATGTATGTATGTATGTATGTATGTATGTACGTATGTATGTATGTATGTATGTATGTATGTATGAATGTATGTAGAAATATATCGACACATCAAATAATATATGTTATATCATTTCCATGTTTGACACAGATGCATTTAGTGAGATTTTTATTACTATTATAAAATTCAGAAGATGATAAAAAATAGAAAATAGTTAAAAACAAGTAGGAAAGTATAGTCGGGCATGGCCGATCATATAATACCCTACACCATGAGTATATTTTAAAAATTTTTATTTTTCACAAGAAACTTTTATGTTGAATTTTACCTTAATTCCAAAGTATTTAAGCAATTTATTGATAAAAAACAAATTTTCTAAATGAAGCTTTATATAGGAGTATAGGTAAAACATGGGCCGATCCTCATTAAATTTGGGAACAGGATGTATTTTTAAATAAGAGTTAATTATGTTGAGTTTCATTGCGATACAAATGGTTACAAGTCAATTTTAGACGTTTAAGACATTTTTTGAAGGGGGGTTTGTATGGGGGCTAGGGTCAAATAAGGGCCGATCATTACGAAAATCTGCAGTGTCATTTATACTTATATAAAACTTATTTGTGCCAATTTTTAGAGAGATAATAGCATATTTGACGTAATTAGGGCATTAAAAGCCCAAATCGGGAGGTACGGTTGTATGGGGGCTATGTGAAATAATGGACCGATTTCAACCATTTTCCTTGTGCCAAAAAACATGCTTGGTCCAAATTTCATCAAATTATCTTGAAAATTGCGGCCTGTACCTTGCGCATAAGGTTTACATGGACAGCCAGCCAGCCGGACGGACGGACGGACGGACATGTCTTAATCGACTCAAAATGTGTTTCTGAGTCGATCGGTATACTTAAAGGTGGGTGTAGGACCAATATTTTTGTGTGTTACAAACATCAGCACAAACGTATAATACCCTCCCCACTATAGTGGTGTAGGGTATAAATAGGCAAAGAACAAAATATTCACAAAGCTGACAAACGTAATCTGGGTAATAATGTTAGAAAAGTATTTTATGAGTTTTAAACGAAACGCATTATTGGAATGAGAAAAAATACGCAACGAGTAAGGTAGAACATTCCACAAAGGCGCAATACGAATACATATTTGCGGATTTCTTGTGGATTTAGAAAACACAAATGATCTCTGTAAAGAAATGGGCGAATTGAACTTAAAAAGTCTATAAAAAAGCAGTAAATTTCTAAACTTCACGAAATTATCAAAACTCAAACCAAGAAAAAGCTTTATAAATAGAGAAATATGCTCATACCGCTTAATGTTATATACAAAACGAACTACCAATTTAGCTACACTGCACAGTGGGGCAGAATCGAAATTTTTTGGAAATAAATCTGGCTTTTCTAAACGGCTGATCCGATCGGGATAAAATTTGGCGTGAGCGTAGCCAAGGAGTATTCGAGTTTAAGTTTTGAAGATGAACCCCGCAGATGCCCCAGGGACGTCGCTGTGGCGGCTCAAAGTAGGGTACCTACGACATGTAAAATTTTTAAACTCATGCCATTTTTTTGTTTTTCACCCAAATACAAAGATTTTTATATTTTCTGAAAGATCTTGAAAAACATGCTTGGACATACTACTTATCTCTTATAATATCCGAGTTATAGGCATTTAAAAATTTAGTGATACAAAATTTACCATACCTTGGTCCGCCTTTTTTGAATACCGGGCGTAATTTTGGACCAAATGGACTCAATAGAGAAATTAGACAACAAAATTTCCAATAATATACAAAAAATTTCAGATCAATATCATTTACAGATCCAAAAATATACGTTTTTTAATTTAATAATTCAAAAAATTTTAGATTTTTGCCGTTTTTTTGCCAAAAATGTGTCTTAATAAAATTTTCTTTAAAAACATATAACAATTTTATAGTTTTCCAAAAGGTATCTTTACACAGAACGCTTTGGCGTAAAAAACTCCTATTTTTTGAAAATGTTGCCACTGCGTCCTTCCTTCAACTTTGGGCGACATGTTTTAAAATCCCAAAGCTGGGATCAGAAAACTGAAAGCAGTTTTGGAAACCTCAATATGTTTTCTATTTACTCCAAAAGTATTTTCCCAGCCCTGAAAGAAATGTGGACAAAAAAGTAAAAAATCCCATTTTTGGGATTTTCATTCCTATTTTTGGGAATTGCGGGATGCCCTTTGACCTTTTCATTTTTTTTTTCATTTTCTTATTTGAAATGGCAAATTTAACAAGCGTTGAAAATTTCATTGAGTTTTGTTCATAAATAAAGATTTTGTCATATATTACATATTTGTTTAATTTCTAAAACTATGATTTATATCAAAATTTTAATAGGGCCGCAGATAGCTACAACAATTTAGTCCATATTTATCCCATAATATCTTTTTTTAGTTAGATAGGGAAATTCTCGATTCTTTACAAAAATTTTCAAGACAATATTCAAAAATATGTTCATTTAAACATTTTAAGTACCATATTTAATAAATCTACAATGAAGATTACATTAAAGTACGAAGAGTTGTGTTCCGTTTTATGGAGTGTATCTTCAAAAGGGCCAGAAAGAATTGAAGACATTTCAAATTATATAAAAACTACATATAGTAGAAAAGTAGACAAAACAGGCATATCAAAAATTGAAAACTTTTTGATGTAAAAAGTAAGTCTGTTTATGGAAATCAAAAGAAATTTCGATTAAAATTTTGTAGTTGGATGGAAACTACTACGGAAATCTCAACTTATAACACATCAACAGGAGCGCCTTGCAAGTCATACGAAGACTTATGTTCAAGGTCGAGGGTCACACAAAAACTTTTTCAATCTCAAATGAGGAAATTGCTGATACATTTAACGAAATGCTGAAAAAGGAAAACCAACCTATGGATGCCGTACATATTGCAACTATTCTTCTTAATGCATCACCAAAACGACTTAAGCGAATTGTGGAAAGTATACCAACTCCAACATCACAATCAAATTTTACTGAAGAGGAAGCAATAGCGGTTATGTTGGAACTGGGTCTCAGTCGAAATAAGTACCAAATATTAAGGAAAGCTCTGCATGAAAAAGGACACAATATATTACCATCATACAAGGCGATCCAGGAAAAAAACAAACTATCCTACCATCACCTATTGCTGTTAATGATGTGGAAGCTTGTATTGATATATCATCTTTGCTCGAAAACACAGCATCAAGAATTGTGTCAGACTTTTCAGAAGACCAACTAAGGAAAATTCATAACTGTGATGTTGTCTTAATGTGTAAGTGGGGATGTGACGGTTTATCAGAACTTCCAGAATACAAACAAGCTTGTGGAAGTCGGACATTAGCAGACTACAAAAGTGTATTTATGTCATCATTAGTGCCATTACGAATTCGTTCATATTCCCTTAATCCATCATCGCCAAGCATCGGAAATTCATTTGAAGATATATGGATCAATACAACTCCGGGTTCAAAAAATTTTTGTAGACCCATTGGATTTGAATATATAAAGGAGTCAAAGAAAACAACAAAAGATTTAGTGGAATATTTAAAAGATGAAATAAATGCACTGGAGCCCATTTGCATAAAAATAAAGGAATTCTCTATTAACGTATCATATCAGCTAAGCTTAACAATGATTGATGGAAAGGTCAGCAATGCCATAACAGAAACTTTTTCCTTCTGGAGATGCTCAATATGTAATGAGAAAAAGGCGCAATTCTCAAATATAAACAAAAGCAGAAGTATTAATGAAGAAGTCCTGTCTTTCGGAATTTCACCACTTCATGCCAGAATACGATTTTTGGATTAATTTTTACACATAGCATACGACCTCAAATATAGAAGTGTGCCAGAGAATCTTACTAAATCAACAAAAAATAATGAAGAATTGAAAGAACTGAGAGGTGTGGAAAAAAGCAGAATCCAAGAAGAATTTAAAGTTAAGATGGGATTAAACATCGACAAACCACTTCCAAGTTGCGGTAGTACAAATGACGGTAATACGGCAAGAAGGTTTTTTCGTGATTTTGAAATTACTTCAAAAATAACTGGAATCGACAAGGAGTTGCTTCGAAGAGTTAACACTATTTTAATGGCACTGAATAGTAAACATAAAATTAATGGAAATCGATTTGGGGAATATACATCTGAAATTTCTAAATTACTTGTATCTCTGTATCCATGGAGGGAACTAACACCAACAGTACACAAAGTATTGTGTCATGGTCAAATAATAATTGAATCGAATATTCTTCCACTTGGAGAGTTAACAGAAGAAGCCCAGGAAGCGAGGAATCGAGATTTTAAGCATGTTCAACTATTCAGCTCAAGAAAATGCTCCAGGCAATCACAGAATGAAGATATTTTTAATAGTTTACTTCTATCTTCTGATCCTGTTCTTTCAACTATGCGAAAAAGATGAATTTGTTATGAAACTCTATCATCTCAAAACAAGGAAGATTTAAAGGACTTATATTACCTTCTGGATATGTATACCGATATGACAGATTATTTTATAGAAAATAAGTAGTGTTAGCAATTAACTATATAAGTAGGTTGTAAGAATTAATTGTATTATGTTTAAGATAAACAGTTCAAATAAAAAAAGCTATTATACTAACTGATGATATTGTATTAAATTGTGTTTTATATTTCGGTGGGCGGGAAAGGTGGTTTGTGTGGGGTGATTTAGGTGTTGTTGTGCGTGGCTCATAATAAAATTATAATTTTTATATTGTATATACAATGTTATAGTCTTTAATAAAATAATTAACTAAATAATTTTTAAAAATTGTCCAAATATTTTATTCAACACCAAATGTATGTTCTGTCATACTTAATACTAAAATATGAAAAAGATGAAATTAAAGGACACAGGTTTAAATGAACATATTTTTTAATGTAATTGAGATATTGGCTTGAAATTTTTTGTAAAGGGTCGAGAATTTCCATATCTAACTAAAAAAAGATATTAAGGGATAAATATGGACTAAATTGTTGTAGCTATCTGCGACCCTATTAAAATTTTGATATAAATCATAGTTTTAGAAATTAAACAAATATGTAATATATGACAAAATCTTTATTTATGAACAAAACTCAATGAAATTTTCAACGCTTGTTAAATTTGTCATTTCAAATAAGAAAATGCAAAAAAAAATTGAAAAGGTCAAAGGGCATCCCGCAATTCCCAAAAATAGGAATGAAAATCCCAAAAATGAGATTTTTTTACTTTTTTGCCCATAGGGTCCACATTTCTTTCAGGGCTGGGAAAATACTTTTGGAGTAAATAGAAAACATATTGAGGTTTCCAAAACTGCTTTCAGTTTTCTGATCCCAGCTTTGGGATTTTAGAACATGTCGCCCAAAGTTGAAGTTTTGATAAAAAATAGGTCATATTCGGAAGGACGCAGTGGCAACATTTTCAAAAAATAGGACAAGTTTTTTACGCCTGAAATTTTTTGTATATTATTGGAAATTTTGTTGTCTAACTAACAAGAAAAAATTGAGTCCATTTGGTCCAAAATTACGCCCGGTATTCAAAAAAAGGCGGACCAAGGTATGGTAAATTTTGTATCACTAAATTTTTAAATGCCTACAACTCGGATATTATAAGAGATAAGCAGTATGTTTTTTCAAGATCTCGTCGAGCGCTTTCAGAAAATATAAAAATCTTTGTATTTGGATGAAAAACAAAAAAATGGCACGAGTTTAAAAATTTTACATGTCGTAGGTACCCTACTTTGAGCCACCACAGCGCCGTCCCTGGGGCATCTGCGGGGTTCATCTTCAAAACTTAAACTCGAATACTCCTTGGCTACGCTCACGCCAAATTTTATGCCGATCGGATCAGCCGTTTAGAAATGCCAGATTTATTTCCAAAAAATTTCGATTCTGCCCCACTGTGCACTGTTAATTTTTCTAAATAGAGTGGCGTTCGTACCGGTATATATTTCAATGCAATATAAAATCTGTGAAAACAACAGAGAATGGGCCAGATTATATCTCACACGTAACGGTAAGTACAAATTCATAGAGTATATCTTATATATCGAAAAATGTCAGAAACCTTGCAGAGCAAATTGTCAATATGATTTTCAAAGACAGTCCAAAGTCACTCCTAAACATCTCATATGACCATTAAGGAAAAATCATTTCTCTGAGGAACAGAGAAAAGAGAGCGTAAAGAAGAACTAAGACCATTATATTCAACAAATTGAGATCTACATCTGAGATAAGTTAATATGAGTATACACCCCGATGAAGAAAAGTTAAACTCATTCATAAGCTTATTTAATAACGTGACAAAACAAATTGAAATAAAGGCTTTAGAAAAATCTAAGGAAACTAGAACACTCAAATTATCATTATTAATATTATTCCTAATATGATCAGTAAGACTAAGTAGCAACAATAACCCTTACGAAACGCATATTGGCCTTCATATAGCATAGATAATATAGATGAAATCATCTGCTACTTCATAATGTGTTCCAATACCTTAGACAACGCTGGAAGAATAGAAATCAAGAATAATAATCAAGATCATGAATAACCCTCGTCTTTGGGATTGGAACAACACGAGCAATTTTCCAACAAGATGGAAAAGTGGATGTTGTTAAAATTTGGTTAAATAGATCCACAGTATAATTAGATACAAGTGGAAAAATCAAGCTAATAAATTTGATAGGAGTATTGTAAATACCAATAGACTGTGATTTAACCTTCCCCAAAGTCTCTAACACCTCAAGTTCATCCACACAATGAAACGAAAACGAACCAATATCATTCCAACTGTCATCAATACTAAATTCATTCGAATTACCATCATTATCTATACCAGCAAAGTAATCATTAATTAGATTTACATCACTATCATGAATTGTACAATCATCCTTAACACCAACTCCCTTAAGAATACGCCACATACGGGTCCTGTGTGAATTCAACACCCTGGTGAAAAATATTATTGTGTCAAAATACTTAAAATTTCTACTTACATATCCGAATTAATAGCGGGTTTTACGCGACATAGTAAATTTTTTTAAAATACTTTAAGCATTTTGAGCAAACCGAAAATGTTATTCTTTATTTATTATTGACGTTTATTTTTTGTTGTTGTAGAATTTTAATTTACAACCAGAGTTACATTTTTGTATTGAAAATTCAAACAAATAAAATTATATGAATTTTTATAAAACTCTGTATGTCTGTATGTATGTTAACTATGTTTGCTGATGATTTCCTGTTTTAGATTTTGTTATTCAACATTTAAATTTATATTTTTTATTATACAAAATTCGCTAATATAGGATTACTATACTATGTAAACAGAATATTAAATAATAGACTTTTATGCAATTATTTCATGAATATCGTTGAAAAAAATTCAAAAAATTACCGTCATGTACAAGTTTACACATTTTATGAACATTTAATATTTTGAATGACAATGGTTTGGGGAAAAAAGTCATGTTCGATTCATTCATTCCTGTGATGTATTAATTTTTTCTGTGTTAGAAAAATAAAAATTTATTAATTGATAAAGTACAAAAAGTAAGCAAATAATAAATATTTATAGTTGAAAAAACTGTATTTTTTAATATATTTGTATTTTTATGCGTTTTTATGTAAAAGTGAAAAATGACGAAATACAGAACACTGGGGAACTGACAAATTATTTCTAAAACATAATGTTCGAACAATGTTAGATTTGTTGATATCAAACATATTGCAATCGAAATCACCTACAATAATAATATTAGCATATTTTAAAAATAACTCACTGTGAAAGTTTTCAAAGAAATGTATATCACTCGTAGGTAAGTATACAACACAAAATAATAATTTTGAGTTCTTATAATCCATTTCTACAAAAAGAGATTCACAAAGACCCAACTATAAGATCTGAAATACCCCATTTTTTAGATATATAAATCCTTACATACGCACCTCTCGAGTTAAGTCGATCATTACGATTGAACGTATACCCTGATATATCTATAGCTCTTGACGAAATATAAGGTTTCAACCAAGTTTCACTAACCGCAAATATATCCAGTAACGAGTCAGATAAAATAGATTTAAATTCGTCAATCTTGGAATAATTAGAAGAGGGCCTAATGCTCTGACAGTTAAGATGGCCAATGTTCAAATTATGAGTATGTAAATTTAGAGAGTTGATATACAATTTGCTACTGAAAGCTGGACCAATATTGGCATCAAGTGACACTAATTAACAAGATGATGGGGAAACAAAACAAAGTGCAATTAACAAAAGACACATTAAAGCATATTATAAAAAATTTCAATACAAAACGATTCATTTTCAACTAAAATACAGCTGATCTAAAATATAAAAATATATTGCATTTAATTTATATATTTACTAATTCAGATTACGCATAAAGCGAAAGATAGCCAACAAATATGGTCTAAGTATTGATATTTATTATTAAAGATAAGCATTTTAACACAAGTTAAGTTTAAAGACCACAAAATCCAAGAAAGAGTCTCGAAATATATTAACAAAACTAGATTTTTACAGTTTTTACAACATTCTTAATGTTGCCACTTGCTTGAGACATTCTTGTCTTTTCTGAAAATATAATTGCCAAGACACATCTTAATTATTTTCTTTGTTTTTGTTGAGGGTTTATTAAGTAAAAAAGATATTTACGTTCCGTCTCTAAATTTGTTATTTCCGTGAAAAAATACGTAATTATCTGTAATAAAGTAAGCCTCATGATATATTTAGACTAAATTTATGTTTAAAATTTTTAACGAGGGTCGCGATATGATTATATATATTTAATTATTTGTTTGTATATTTTAGCCAATTTCAAAAATTAGGTTATCGAATTATCGGTATCCATTATGGCATGAAATATAAAACGGAGAAATCGAACTCATGCCTCTATTGCTCAAACTGGGTTTCTATCGATGTAGTAACTGTTGAAACTTGGCAACCCTTTTGCTACCCTGCAACATGTATTCTTCTTTTTACATGTGCATTCTTTATGCGTTAGTAACTTTTGTATTTTGCTCAACTTTGTTTGTATATTTTAACCAATTTAAAAAATTAGGTTATCGAATTATCGGTATTCATTATGACATGAAATATAAAACGGAGAAATCGAACTCATTCCTCTATTGCTCAAACTGGCTTTCTATCGATGTAGTAACTGTTGAAACTATGTATGTATGTATGTATGTATGTATGTATGTATGTATGTATGTATGTATGTATGTATGTATGTATGTATGTATGTATGTATGTATGTATGTATGTATGTATGTATGTATGTATGTATGTATGTATGTATGTATGTATGTATGTATGTATGTATGTATGTATGTATGTATGTATGTATGTATGTATGTATGTATGTATGTATGTATGTATGTATGTATGTATGTATGTATGTATGTATGTATGTATGTATGTATGTATGTATGTATGTATGTATGTATGCATGTATGAATGTATGTAGAAATATATCGACACATCAAATAATATATGTTATATCATTTCCATGTTTGACACAGATGCATTTAGTGAGATTTTTATTACTATTATAAAATTCAGAAGATGATAAAAAATAGAAAATAGTTAAAAACAAGTAGGAAAGTATAGTCGGGCATGGCCGATCATATAATACCCTACACCATGAGTATATTTTAAAAATTTTTATTTTTCACAAGAAACTTTTATGTTGAATTTTACCTTAATTCCAAAGTATTTAAGCAATTTATTGATAAAAAACAAATTTTCTAAATGAAGCTTTATATAGGAGTATAGGTAAAACATGGGCCGATCCTCATTAAATTTGGGAACAGGATGTATTTTTAAATAATAGTTAATTATGTTGAGTTTCATTGCGATACAAATGGTTACAGGTCAATTTTAGACGTTTAAGACATTTTTTGCAGGGAGGTTTGTATGGGGGCTAGGGTCAAATAAGGGCCGATCATTACGAAAATCTGCAGTGTCATTTATACTTATATAAAACTTATTTGTGCCAATTTTTAGAGAGATAATAGCATATTTGAGGTAATTAGGGCATAAAAAGCCCAAATCGGGAGGTACGGTTGTATGGGGGCTATGTAAAATAATGGACCGATTTCAACCATTTTCCTTGTGCCAAAAAACATGCTTGGTCCAAATTTCATCAAATTATCTTGAAAATTGCGGCCTGTACCTTGCGCACAAGGTTTACATGGACAGCCAGCCGGACAGACGGACGGACGGACGGACATGTCTTAATCGACTCAAAATGTGTTTCTGAGTCGATCGGTATACTTAAAGGTGGGTGTAGGACCAATATTTTTGTGTGTTACAAACATCAGCACAAACGTATAATACCCTCCCCACTATAGTGGTGTAGGGTATAAATAGGCAAAGAACAAAATATTCACAAAGCTGACAAACGTAATCTGGGTAATAATGTTAGAAAAGTATTTTATGAGTTTTAAACGAAACGCATTATTGGAATGAGAAAAAATACGCAACGAGTAAGGTAGAACATTCCACAAAGGCGCAATACGAACTAAAAACGACCTTTCCCAAAAAGGCTATGATATTCTCGGGATACATATTTGCGGATTTCTTGTGGATTTAGAAAACACAAATGATCTCTGTAAAGAAATGGGCGAATTGAACTTAAAAAGTCTATAAAAAAGCAGTAAATTTCTAAACTTCACGAAATTATCAAAACTCAAACCAAGAAAAAGCTTTATAAATAGAGAAATATGCTCATACCGCTTAATGTTATATACAAAACGAACTACCATGTTAGCTACACTGCACAGTGGGGCAGAATCGAAATTTTTTGGAAATAAATCTGGCTTTTCTAAACGGCTGATCCGATCGGGATAAAATTTGGCGTGAGCGTAGCCAATGAGTATTCGAGTTTAAGTTTTGAAGATGAACCCCGCAGATGCCCCAGGGACGTCGCTGTGGCGGCTCAAAGTAGGGTACCTACGACATGTAAAATTTTTAAACTCATGCCATTTTTTTGTTTTTCACCCAAATACAAAGATTTTTATATTTTCTGAAAGATCTTGAAAAAACATGCTTGGACATACTACTTATCTCTTATAATATCCGAGTTATAGGCATTTAAAAATTTAGTGATACAAAATTTACCATACCTTGGTCCGCCTTTTTTGAATACCGGTCGTAATTTTGGGCCAAATGGACTCAATAGAGAAATTAGACAACAAAATTTCCAATAATATACAAAAAATTTCAGATCAATATCATTTACAGATCCAAAAATATACGTTTTTTAATTTAATAATTCAAAAAATTTTAGATTTTTGCCGTTTTTTTGCCAAAAATGTGTCTTAATACAATTTTCTTTAAGAACATATAACAATTTTATAGTTTTCCAAAAGGTATCTTTACGCAGAACGCTTTGGCGTAAAAAACTCCTATTTTTTGAAAATGTTGCCACTGCGTCCTTCCTTCAACTTTGGGCGACATGTTCTAAAATCCCAAAGCTGGGATCAGAAAACTGAAAGCAGTTTTGGAAACCTCAATATGTTTTCTATTTACTCCAAAAGTATTTTCCCAGCCCTGAAAGAAATGTGGACAAAAAAGTAAAAAATCCCATTTTTGGGATTTTCATTCCTATTTTTGGGAATTGCGGGATGCCCTTTGACCTTTTCAATTTTTTTTTTTGCATTTTCTTATTTGAAATGACAAATTTAACAAGCGTTGAAAATTTCATTGAGTTTTGTTCATAAATAAAGATTTTGTCATATATTACATATTTGTTTAATTTCTAAAACTATGATTTATATCAAAATTTTAATAGGGCCGCAGATAGCTACAACAGTTTAGTCCATATTTATCCCATAATATCTTTTTTTAGTTAGATAGGGAAATTCTCGATTCTTTACAAAAATTTTCAAGACAATATTCAAAAATATGTTCATTTAAACCTGTATCTTTTAATTTAATATTTTTCATATTTTAGTATTAAATATGACAGAACATATTTAAATCTTATATTTACCTATTTTCTATTTCTATAACTATTTTTTACCTAAATTTTTTCGACAGATCATTTCGTTCTGTTTCGTTTATGATCATGTAGGTAAAAATATACAGGTAATGATAATTTCGATTCATTCACTAATAAGAAATATCAATGACTGAATTACAGGTTATAGTAATATAGTCCTAAATGTTATTAGGTAGACAATTCGTAATTTTTTACTTTGGAATACCTGTATCGGAAATGACAAGAATTGGTATATAAGTAAACTTCTCAAATTTTAAGTACCATATTTAATAAATCTACAATGAAGATTACATTAAAGTACGAAGAGTTGTGTTCCGTTTTATGGAGTGTATCTTCAAAAGGGCCAGAAAGAATTGAAGACATTTCAAATTATATAAAAACTACATATAGTAGAAAAGTAGACAAAACAGGCATATCAAAAATTTAAAACTTTTTGATGTAAAAAGTAAGTCTGTTTAGGAAATCAAAAGAAATTTCGATTAAAATTTTGTAGTTGGATGGAAACTACTACGGAAATCTCAACTTACAACACATCAACAGGAGCGCCTTGCAAGTCATACGAAGACTTATGTTCAAGGTCAAGGGTCACACAAAAACTTTTTCAATCTCAAATGAGGAAATTGCTGATACATTTAACGAAATGCTGAAAAAGGAAAACCAACCTATGGATGCCGTACATATTGCAACTATTCTTCCTAATGCATCACCAAAACGACTTAAGCGAATTGTGGAAAGTATACCAACTCCAACATCACAATCAAATTTTACTGAAGAAGAAGCAATAGCGGTTATGTTGGAACTGGGTCTCAGTCGAAATAAGTACAAAATATTAAGGAAAGCTCTGCATGAAAAAGGATACAATATATCACCATCATACAAGGCGATCCAGGAAAAAAACAAACTATCCTACCATCACCTATTGCTGTTAATGATGTGGAAGCTTGTATTGATATATCATCTTTGCTCGAAAACACAGCATCAAGAATTGTGTCAGACTTTTCAGAAGACCAACTAAGGAAAATTCATAACTGTGATGTTGTCTTAATGTGTAAGTGGGGATGTGACGGTTTATCAGAACTTCCAGAATACAAACAAGCTTGTGGAAGTCGGACATTAGCAGACTACAAAAGTGTATTTATGTCATCATTAGTGCCATTACGAATTCGTTCATATTCCCTTAATCCATCATCGTCAAGCATCGGAAATTCATTTGAAGATATATGGATCAATACAACTCCGGGTTCAAAAAATTTTTGTAGACCCATTGGATTTGAATATATAACGGAGTCAAAGAAAACAACAAAAGATTTAGTGGAATATTTAAAAGATGAAATAAATGCACTGGAGCCCATTTGCATAAAAATAAAGGAATTCTCTATTAACGTATCATATCAGCTAAGCTTAACAATGATTGATGGAAAGGTCAGCAATGCCATAACAGAAACTTTTTCCTTCTGGAGATGCTCAATATGTAATGAGAAAAAGTCGCAATTCTCAAATATAAACAAAAGCAGAAGTATTAATGAAGAAGTCCTGTCTTTCGGAATTTCACCACTTCATGCCAGAATACGATTTTTGGATTACTTTTTACACATAGCATACGACCTCAAATATAGAAGTGTGCCAGAGAATCTTACTAAATCAACAAAAAATAATGAAGAATTGAAAGAACTGAGAGGTGTGGAAAAAAGCAGAATCCAAGAAGAATTTAAAGTTAAGATGGGATTAAACATCGACAAACCACTTCCAAGTTGCGGTAGTACAAATGACGGTAATACGGCAAGAAGGTTTTTTCGTGATTTTGAAATTACTTCAAAAATAACTGGAATCGACAAGGAGTTGCTTCGAAGAGTTAACACTATTTTAATGGCACTGAATAGTAAACATAAAATTAATGGAAATCGATTTGGGGAATATACATCTGAAATTTCTAAATTACTTGTATCTCTGTATCCATGGAGGGAACTAACACCAACAGTACACAAAGTATTGTGTCATGGTCAAATAATAATTGAATCGAATATTCTTCCACTTGAAGAGTTAACAGAAGAAGCCCAGGAAGCGAGGAATCGAGATTTTAAGCATGTTCAACTATTCAGCTCAAGAAAATGCTCCAGGCAATCACAGAATGAAGATATTTTTAATAGTTTACTTCTATCTTCTGATCCTGTTCTTTCAACTATGCGAAAAAGATGGATTTGTTATGAAACTCTATCATCTCAAAACAAGGAAGATTTAAAGGACTTATATTACCTTCTGGATATGTATACCGATATGACAGATTATTTTATAGAAAATAAGTAGTGTTAGCAATTAACTATATAAGTAGGTTGTAAGAATTAATTGTATTATGTTTAAGATAAACAGTTCAAATAAAAAAAGCTATTATACTAACTGATGATATTGTATTAAATTGTGTTTTATATTTCGGTGGGCGGGAAAGGTGGTTTGTGTGGGGTGATTTAGGTGTTGTTGTGCGCGGCTCATAATAAAATTATAATTTTTATATTGTATATACAATGTTATAGTCTTTAATAAAATAATTAACTAAATAATTTTTAAAAATTGTCCAAATATTTTATTCAACACCAAATGTATGTTCTGTCATACTTAATACTAAAATATGAAAAAGATGAAATTAAAGGACACAGGTTTAAATGAACATATTTTTTAATGTAATTGAGATATTGGCTTGAAATTTTTTGTAAAGGGTCGAGAATTTCCATATCTAACTAAAAAAAGATATTAAGGGATAAATATGGACTAAATTGTTGTAGCTATCTTTATTTATGAACAAAACTCAATGAAATTTTCAACGCTTGTTAAATTTGTCATTTCAAATAAGAAAATGCAAAAAAAAAATTGAAAAGGTCAAAGGGCATCCCGCAATTCCCAAAAATAGGAATGAAAATCCCAAAAATGAGATTTTTTACTCTTTTGCCCATAGGGTCCACATTTCTTTCAGGGCTGGGAAAATACTTTTGGAGTAAATAGAAAACATATTGAGGTTTCCAAAACTGCTTTCAGTTTTCTGATCCCAGCTTTGGGATTTTAGAACATGTCGCCCAAAGTTGAAGTTTTGATAAAAAATAGGTCATATTCGGAAGGACGCAGTGGCAACATTTTCAAAAAATAGGACAAGTTTTTTACGCCTGAAATTTTTTGTATATTATTGGAAATTTTGTTGTCTAACTAACAAGAAAAAATTGAGTCCATTTGGCCCGGTATTCAAAAAAAGGCGGACCAAGGTATGGTAAATTTTGTATCACTAAATTTTTAAATGCCTATAACTCGGATATTATAAGAGATAAGCAGTATGTTTTTTCAAGATCTCGTCGAGCGCTTTCAGAAAATATAAAAATCTTTGTATTTGGATGAAAAACAAAAAAATGGCACGAGTTTAAAAATTTTACATGTCGTAGGTACCCTACTTTGAGCCGCCACAGCGCCCTGGGGCATCTGCGGGGTTCATCTTCAAAACTTAAACTCGAATACTCCTTGGCTACGCTCACGCCAAATTTTATGCCGATCGGATCAGCCGTTTAGAAATGCCAGATTTATTTCCAAAAAATTTCGATTCTGCCCCACTGTGCACTGTTAATTTTTCTAAATAGAGTGGCGTTCGTACCGGTATATATTTCAATGCAATATAAAATCTGTGAAAACAACAGAGAATGGGCCAGATTATATCTCACACGTAACGGTAAGTACAAATTCATAGAGTATATCTTATATATCGAAAAATGTCAGTCAATATGATTTTCAAAGACAGTCCAAAGTCACTCCTAAACATCTTCATATGACCATTAAGGAAAAATCATTTCTCTGAGGAACAGAGAAAAGAGAGCGTAAAGAAGAACTAAGACCATTATATTCAACAAATTGAGATCTACATCTGAGATAAGTTAATATGAGTATACACCCCGATGAAGAAAAGTTAAACTCATTCATAAGCTTATTTAATAACGTGACAAAACAAATTGAAATAAAGGCTTTAGAAAAATCTAAGGAAACTAGAACACTCAAATTATCATTATTAATATTATTCCTAATATGATCAGTAAGACTAAGTAGCAACAATAACCCTTACGAAACGCATATTGGCCTTCATATAGCATAGATAATATAGATGAAATCATCTGCTACTTCATAATGTGTTCCAATACCTTAGACAACGCTGGAAGAATAGAAATCAAGAATAATAATCAAGATCATGAATAACCCTCGTCTTTGGGATTGGAACAACACGAGCAATTTTCCAACAAGATGGAAAAGTGGATGTTGTTAAAATTTGGTTAAATAGATCCACAGTATAATTAGATACAAGTGGAAAAATCAAGCTAATAAATTTGATAGGAGTATTGTAAATACCAATAGACTGTGATTTAACCTTCCCCAAAGTCTCTAACACCTCAAGTTCATCCACACAATGAAACGAAAACGAACCAATATCATTCCAACTGTCATCAATACTAAATTCATTCGAATTACCATCATTATCTATACCAGCAAAGTAATCATTAATTAGATTTACATCACTATCATGAATTGTACAATCATCCTTAACACCAACTCCCTTAAGAATACGCCACATACGGGTCCTGTGTGAATTCAACACCCTGGTGAAAAATATTATTGTGTCAAAATACTTAAAATTTCTACTTACATATCCGAATTAATAGCGGGTTTTACGCGACATAGTAAATTTTTTTAAAATACTTTAAGCATTTTGAGCAAACCGAAAATGTTATTCTTTATTTATTATTGACGTTTATTTTTTGTTGTTGTAGAATTTTAATTTACAACCAGAGTTACATTTTTGTATTGAAAATTCAAACAAATAAAATTATATGAATTTTTATAAAACTCTGTATGTCTGTATGTATGTTAACTATGTTTGCTGATGATTTCCTGTTTTAGATTTTGTTATTCAACATTTAAATTTATATTTTTTATTATACAAAATTCGCTAATATAGGATTACTATACTATGTAAACAGAATATTAAATAATAGACTTTTATGCAATTATTTCATGAATATCGTTGAAAAAAATTCAAAAAATTACCGTCATGTACAAGTTTAGACATTTTATGAACATTTAATATTTTGAATGACAATGGTTTGGGGAAAAAAGTCATGTTCGATTCATTCATTCCTGTGATGTATTAATTTTTTCTGTGTTAGAAAAATAAAAATTTATTAATTGATAAAGTACAAAAAGTAAGCAAATAATAAATATTTATAGTTGAAAAAACTGTATTTTTTAATATATTTGTATTTTTATGCGTTTTTATGTAAAAGTGAAAAATGACGAAATACAGAACACTGGGGAACTGACAAATTATTTCTAAAACATAATGTTCGAACAATGTTAGATTTGTTGATATCAAACATATTGCAATTGAAATCACCTACAATAATAATATTAGCATATTTTAAAAATAACTCACTGTGAAAGTTTTCAAAGAAATGTATATCACTCGTAGGTAAGTATACAACACAAAATAATAATTTTGAGTTCTTATAATCCATTTCTACAAAAAGAGATTCACAAAGACCCAACTATAAGATCTGAAATACCATATTTTTTAGATATATAAATCCTTACATACGCACCTCTCGAGTTAAGTCGATCATTACGATTGAACGTATACCCTGATATATCTATAGCTCTTGACGAAATATAAGGTTTCAACCAAGTTTCACTAACCGCAAATATATCCAGTAACGAGTCAGATAAAATAGATTTAAATTCGTCAATCTTGGAATAATTAGAAGAGGGCCTAATGCTCTGACAGTTAAGATGGCCAATGTTTAAATTATGAGTATGTAAATTTAGAGAGTTGATATACAATTTGCTACTGAAAGCTGGACCAATATTGGCATCAAGTGACACTAATTAACAAGATGATGGGGAAACAAAACAAAGTGCAATTAACAAAAGACACATTAAAGCATATTATAAAAAATTTCAATACAAAACGATTCATTTTCAACTAAAATACAGCTGATCTAAAATATAAAAATATATTGCATTTAATTTATATATTTACTAATTCAGATTACGCATAAAGCGAAAGATATCATAACAAAATTTTCAAATACAAATAATATAGCAATAAAGTAGGCAAATACCTAAATTTACTTATTAAATAAAGGAGCACATTCAGCGGAGTCACATATTACATGTTTTCCATCAGCCATGGTCAACTTAACTCGTAATTTGTTACCATTCAAAATTTTAAACTTATTTATAATCCGGTATGTGATGGAATTCGAGCGATTTGAACTCAACCGATTTGAAAATGATGAATTTCGCACACACTTTTAGTGTTCTAGTTTTAAAGTATTCCACCATAGTTTGGTCACGCAAAAACACACTGTTGAACTTCACCAAGACGGCTTTACGATTTTTAAAATAGAAGGCATGATTTATGTCGACAGGTGAAATGGGAATATTATAGATAGATCCAATTTTAATAATAGGAGCCACTAGATCATCCAAGCCAAGAGTATTTCCGTCTTCATGTCTTTAAAGAAATTTGCCATTTCAGTTCTAAAACCAGCTACAGTGTCCATTAATGTTTGCTGAATGGAACTCTGTTCCTATCCACTTTATCAATGAATTGATCAAGCTTCGAGTTCATGGCACACATCTTTCACGCAGCCTATCCATACCAGAGTTTGGATTCTTATCACAGTTGGTGCAGATAAAAAATAAATACTTATTGTCTTTTAATAACGACAGTGCTTTCTCTTGCCGACCGGCACAGCTGACATAAATCCATAAAGAGCATTTTTACATAGGACGCTAGTTGGCGGCATATTAGGATGAGACGGAAGAAACAACACTCCACTACAAATGTCGCCAAGTGCACTAGTCTACCAGAACAGCAGAAACCTCACCTACAGTAGTATCTTCACTACACTTAACCACAAAAATGGCGGCAAGTGATGGCAGCAGCAAATCTCCACCAGCAACAAAAACAACACTCCACTTGACCACAAATACAATATCAAAATAAAGCTTCAATGAACTTCAGTGGTATTTATGAAAATGCAATTATTTTTATTTTGTACCAAAAAGTTTTAGAAACAAATATGGCGGCAAGCAACACACAAAATGAAAAAGCAAACAGCACGTTGTAATAGTTATTCAACAAATAATTTTTAAAAAAGAATTTCAGTACATTTATTGAAAACTGGGGTAATGTTTATCCAGAATTAATTAATTATTATTTTGCACACAGAATGATCAGCCGTACGACAAAAATAAACTATCTAGGCATAGAGTTACCAGATCTAGGCATAGATTTACCAGATATCTTTTATGATATATGACTTTATGGCGACCTAAATATTTAATATATTACATAGAAACTGAATAAAACTACTCAGTTGCCCTAAAGAATCTAAGATTTCCAACTGTTATTTCAGAGGAACTCGTAATTTACTGGAAGTCTGAGTCCATAAAACACATTTTTGAAAAATGGCCGGAGTACGCAATTGGTAAAACCTAAATGATTATTTTGAAATACAGTCAATAAATTTATTTTATGTATTTTAGATTGAATAGATTTTGAAATAAAATTTCCAATGGCCAAAAATATTAAATCTAGATGGTCATCTTGTGATAACAAAATACTACATTATTTGAAATCAAAAATTTCATCTTCGATCGTTGTAAAAACTTTGAATAAGGCTGATTTATATGTTAAAGAAGGTAGTTTAAAATTACAAATAAACTCATATAACAAAGCCCCTATATATTTTGGTATTTACATTATCTATTTCCACCCCCACAAAAAATTGTAGAAATAAAATACAGAAAAACTATACTATTATTGATTCTCAAGAGTC
The DNA here is from genome assembly GCF_015586225.1 of Lucilia sericata. NCBI lineage: Eukaryota > Metazoa > Arthropoda > Insecta > Diptera > Calliphoridae > Lucilia > Lucilia sericata. Next base: position 205,383 of record NW_023994620.1, read on the forward strand.
GTTTGGTGAAACTCAAGAGGAGTTAGATGCCAAACTAAATATACTAAAACTTCAAGACAGGAAAATAGAACCAAAATTGTTGATCGTGTTAATAATATAAAAACCACATCAATCCTTTTTAATGACCATAGATAAAATTTTTAAAAATATTGGATGCCGTTGATATACTTTTTAAAATATTTTATGTTTTTAACTTCCGGTAAAGTCTAATAGTTTTTACAAATTTTCCCCCGATTTTTTTGTATGATTTTCCATTAAAAAAGAAATGTGCAAAGATTTCTCAGTTATTTCTTTTAAATTTTGTTAAATTAAATTATACTAACTAAATAAATTCATTGACCTATATCAATATAAAAACAGTATTTATTCTCATCTTATTAAAAAATAAAACAATTACCATTACTCACAAATCAGAAAATAGTAATTGTTACTTTTGGTAAAATCAATTACTTTTTTAAGTATTTTGTTAAAAATTATTGTTGAATTATTAAGTTAATTTCAATTATTTTCATAATCCAGTTGATTGTGCCTATAATTGAAAATATTTCCAAAAATTTTTGTTATATGTTGAACTTCAATAAAAAATAATTAAAAATGAGATTTTGGTAATTGAAAACAAAACGATTACTTACACTTTTTGCTGTTATAAACATATTCCAGGGCATAAGAGTTCCAAGTCCATGAAGTAAAAATATAAAAAAAACAATTTTCCACTTGTCTTTTGCTGGTTTAACACACTCATTTATTTTATCCATTTTCAATCCTAAAAATACAATGTTAATTCATGTTTTTATAAGTAAAACATATAATTCAATGTTAATTAGAATTCGATTCACTATGTGTAATAATAATGGGTAATATCATAAAACATATTTGGAAACAAAAATTGCAATTTTGAACATTTCGACGAAAATCGATACATACTTCACATGCATACAAAATTTAAAAATTCGTTACATTTTAGATTTTATCGAGGTTCAAAGTTCATATTTTTTAAGATTTTTTTTCAACAAAGGTAGAAAAGTTATATTTTCTAAACTATCCGATTTGTCACGTATTAAAGCCTACACAGAAAAAACTGAAAATGTGTTTAAATTATCAAAATAATTGTATCAAGCAAGTTTTGCACCTATCAACAAAATAATTACATCAATTATAAAATTTTTTAAAAAAATATTTTTTTCCCAGTTTAAGAAGTAATCAAAACAATTAACATCAGTAATTAAACTAAAATTTAAAATTAATTAATTCATTAATTGAATAAAATTAAGTATTTAATAATATAAAACTTAAATTTTAATTAGTTTATTAATTAAATAATTTAAATTAAATCAATTAGGTCGATGATTGAAACAATCAAAGCATTTATTGCATGCTCACACCGTTAAAGGAATGCTTTACCTTTAACAATGCTTTAAGCACTCTCAAAAATATCACTTTGTTGCCACATTTGAACAAATAAAGTGATTTATAAATTTTAAAATAGTCATGAAACTTCTTATGCCTAAAATATTATTGACTATTTAAGAATTATAAATATTTTTGCATTATAAATCATGAAAATATTTAAAGAAAATAGCAAAACAAAAACCAAATTAAAAAAGTTGTCTGGAAAAACATTTTCAGTAATATAAAAAATTAATTGATTCAATTAAAATTTAATCAAAATTATAAACTTAGGTTTAAAACAATAAGATAATTAATACAAATAAAACATTGTTTAAATAAAAATGAGAGAATAAGAAAAAAGTTAATTATAAATAAACTACCAATAATTTTTTCTATGTATGTCTTGTACTTTAATAATAATATTGGTTAAATACTATAGTTTCAACACAAGGATAATTATATTCAAAAATATCCTTCTGTATTCCTTTAATAAATATAGCTTAATTGAGCAAAATCTCAAGAAAATCAGCGTTTGGTAAACTAACTCGCATAATTTTCATACAAATTTAAAAATTTTTAAGTGTTTGTTAATAAACAATAAAAAATAAACGGTATTTACCCAATGTATGGGTAAATTGAGGGTAAGTAAAAGGGTTTTATAGCACGTAATTGGAATCTCTTAAAAAAAATATCTACAAAAGAACACATGCATATCTATAACTGTTATCACATTTACAGATGCAGCATCCACTTTATATAATTTAATAATAAATTAATTAATTTTTACTTCTTACAATCCGCGTGTTTAAATTTTAATTGTGTACAACTTAGTTTATACCAAGCTTTTTTGTAAACACCTGATTATTTACCCATTTTTACCCAATTTATCCATTTTACTGGGTATTTACCAATTTGGTTTTTACCTTTTTCCCATCTCTACAAATATAAGCTTTATTATTCAAATTGCTAATTTACTTTAGAAATGAAGAATTTGGTAAATTTTTGGTTTTACGAAAAAAATTCTATTTCTGTCAGTTTTTATCTGATTTTCAACGTTTCATAAAAATATGGGCTAAAATAAAAAAAAAAAATTAAAAATATGTTTTCAAATAAGGTGGGGTGAAAAATGGTACTGAATTGTAAAAAAATGAAAAAAAATATAAAAATTTGTATTTAGATCTAAATATTTTACACATTTCCGTAAAAAATATAAAAGTGTGTTTACTTGATTGTAAGAAAGCTTTAACTGAATACTCTCCCAGAGGTAAGGTTCACATCATATGGGTACCAGGCCACTCGGGAGTAGTCGGCAACGAAAGGGCGAATGTAATAGCTTTAAAGGGAAGGGAGCTCGATGTAGTTAACCTGACAAACGCAAAACCATTCGACGCAACAAAAGCTGAATTAAAAATATGGATGAGAGAATCCCATAAGGCCTCTTGGAATAATGAAACGGTGGGTAGAACCACAAAGATTCTATGGGGTGACCCTGATGAGAGCAAGTCTGAGGTTAGTATGATGGTACGTATTCTCAGTGGACACACAGGATTACGAGCACATCTATACAAAATTGGGCGTGCGGATTCAGACGAATTTAGAGCATGTGGAGAGGAAACTCTGGAGCACTTTCTTTGCCATTCCAAGTTTCTTGGAAGTGATGTTATTCCGGAAATAACATTCTTAACCAACACCGATTGGAAGATTCTTAGGAATTACGTCCAGGAAACTGAGTTTCTGAACATGGAAAAATAATACATTCAGTGAACAATTTTTTTTTTCTTGAATTGGAGCGCACAACAGGCCCGATAGTGGCCTAGGTGTATTTCTTCGGATTTGATGTAGTATACATCCTTCTATCAACTTAACCTAACCTAACCATATCAGATAGAGCTTTTTTTCTACGAAAGTTTTTCTACAACCTTAAGATAGAAAGTTTTTCATAGAAATATAAATTTGTTATTTGATTTAATATCAATAAATATTATATTTTATGTTATGTAATTTAATGAAGTGATATAAACCAAATTGTTGAAAAAGCAACAGATTATAAGGGTTTGGTCCAAAATCAGTGTTATATGGTTAAACACGGCAATATAATCAAAGCACTAAAAGAATTCATTCCCTAATTCTTTTTTTAAATTGAGTTATATTTTAAAGAATTAACAATTCTTCCAACTTATTCCCTTTGATTTAATTCCTGGAATTAATTCTTAAAGCTTTCGATGTGGTTGAATTAATTCTCTAATGAATTAATTCCTATAGAATGTTAAATTCCTTCTGAATGAATTAATTTTGTTTGCATTCAATCTGTTACAAATTTAATTAAAATAAATTTCAACAATTCCTATTGATTTTTAAATTCCCTCTGAATGCTTTAAATTTTGTTTGAATTCAATCTATTAAAAATTGAATTTAAAAATTTTTCAACCATTCAATTTGAAATAGATTGAATGAAAGTTTTGTTTTATAATTCAAAAACATTCTGTATATTAAAAATTCAATTAATTTTTTTTCTTTCATTCAATTTGTAATAGAAGGAATTAAACAAATATGAATGATCATTCAATTGAATTCATTCCTATAAAGAATGAATTCTCTTAGGAATTAATTCAGTGGAATATAAAGCCAAGGAATTCAGCTTTAGAATTTAAATTCAAAGAATGATTTTAAAGAATGGTACATTCAAAAATTTAAAGCCGAATTAAAAATATAAGGGAATTAATTCCAAATATAATTCATTCTTTCCATGCTTTGAATATAATTAATCAAATTAGTATCATAATGAGCAATTTCTCGAAAACTATTAAACCGATTTCAAATATTTTTGTGTTCAGCATATCCAAATTAGTAAAAACACTTGTTTTGCAACAGAAAATTATCCAAAATAATACAGTTTGAAGCAATTTTTGGAAAGGACAGAGAGTTTTGCATTCAGAATTTTTCTTTTTTTAAGATAGAGAAGTTTAAAAATTTCTATAAAATTGCCAAAAAATATTTTTTCCTTTTGAAATTTATGTCACTGATGCGGGATAGTTTTCTCGATATTTTGCCATCAAAATCTTATTTTCATGAAAATGACAGATAGAGACTATTGAATATAGTCCCTCGATATATATTTTGGGTCATTATTAGATTCTAAGATGATCTAGCCATGTCTATCCGTCTGTCTGTCTGTTGAAAAACGATAGAATTCAAATGGAAGCAGCTAGCGAGCTGAAATTTTGCATAGATACTTTTGTTTAATGCAGTTTGTTTGGTATTGAAAATGGGCAATATCGCCTAGGCCCCCTTCAGAAAATGACTTTAACACTCATAACTCTCTAAAAGAAACATCTATAGCGGTGAAATTCGACAGGAACATATTTAATAGGAACTTAAATCTCTTCGTAAAATTTTATAAGGATCGGTCCATAATTAACCCTACACCCCATATAAGGTCCCTTTCAGAAAATGTCTTTAATGCTTATATGCTTCTTCTTAACAAGCATATTAGCAATCAAAATTGAAATAAAAACGTTTTATAGGAACTTAAATCATTTTCTTAAATTGTATGAGGATGGGTTCATTATTGACCCTACCCCCATATAAGGTTCTTTTCAGAAAATGACTTTAACGCTCATTACTGAGTCAAAAATGTGAGTACAGCGATAAAATTATACATGAACAAGTTTAGTGGGAGCCAAAAGCTCTCTATCAAATTTTATAAGGATGAGTCTATAATTGACCCTACCTTCCATATAAGGTCCCCTTCAGAAAATTACTATAACGTTCATTACTGGCTGGGAGTACAGCGATGAAATTCGACATAAACAAATTTCGTATGAGCCAAAACCTCTATACTAAATTTTATGAGGATTAGTCTATAATTGACCTTACCCCCCTATAATGTCCCTTTCAGAAAATGACTTTAACGCTCATTACTGACTCAAAAATGCGATTACAGCAGTGAAATTTTACATAAACAAGTTTTTTGGTAGCCAAAAACTCTTTATCAAATTTTATGGTGATCGGTCTATAATTGACCCCACCCTCCATATAAGGTCTCCCTCAGAAAATTACTATAACACTCGTTACTGGCTCTAACGCTCAAATAAGACTACAGCGATGAAATTTCACATAAACAAGATTTGTATGAGCCCCTACCCTACACCCCTATTAAAGTCCCCATTAGAAAATGACTTAGGACCTCTTCCAAATATTTCCCTGACGTTTATATTAATAAATGAGAAAATTGCTTCGATAATATCAAAGTTTATTTATAAGGATGATTTGATGGTGGGTATATAAGATTTGGCATGGGCGAATATAACACTCTTACTTGTTTAATTATGATTTACCACATCTAGTTGTTGTGTAGACTTATACCAAGTTCACACGAACAATTGAATTACTTAATTCGGATTCTAAATTACAATAGCCAATTAAACCGTTTCTACGACACATTCGTAATTCGTTTTGACAGTTCATCGCCATGTTGTTTTTTTTTTTCATTCATTATTTTGTTATTTTTTGGAATATATACATATGAACAATTCAATCAAAATTTTTTAATTTTAGAGTTAAAAAATCAAAAAATTTTTTTGATGGCACATTCAAAATATTTTGTGTGAATATAAACAGTCCCTAAGACGTGATGAATCCGTTCGCGTTAATCATTTCGATTGAGGGGCGCAAAAGTTATAGCGGTTTTCACCTAAATATTAAAAAAAAATATCTTAAAAATAGTATTTATATATGTTATATTTGAAAAAAATTGCACTTAATTGTAAAAATAATTCAAATTCAGCGCATTTAAAAATACACAGTAAAAAATTTCATGAATTCTACCAGCTTGATTTATAAGGGAATGCAATTAAAAACTTATAGTTTAGAGAAATTAAATATTTATAGAGTGATGCTTTTTGATGCTAGGTACATTTTATTTGGCCCACAATACCTACAATTATTTTACATTTGTGATGCGCCCTAGTTAAAGTTAACATTGAAGTATTTAGAAAACTTGCAAATGGTGATAATTTTGACAAATTTTGAGCATAATTCATGATGTGCGTCTTTGCAGCTTACAAGGACATTTTATATACATTATGATCCCAAACCATTGTGTTTGTCATTATCTTCATGTTTATTAATTAAATGTTTGTATAAGTTTAAAAAGTTTATAAAATATTTGCATTCGAATATTTTTGCATGCTCCTCCGATTTTATATTTCAAAATAACAAAGAACTCAATTTATGCAATAATTCAAATTATTTCCTATATAAGTGTTAATGTGCCGCGCCAAAAACTGATATTTTAAAAAATTTACGTTCAAGTTTTCCAACTTTTGAATAGGAGATGAGTACGACAGCTAGTACACATCTCCTAATCAGGGCACATTAACGAGATATATGCCATATTGTATATAATTACATTAGCTAACCACTTTTGTCCCAATTTTCGCATTTTATTAAGGGGCGTCAACGACCGGTCAAAAAAACTTGAAGTCTTGTGTATATAATCCTGTAAAAAAATTATTTGACATTTTATTCTTACCAAAGTTATTAACAATTTAGTTCAATATCAAAGGAATTAAAAAACTTTGATATTTGCGCATATGTGTGTATGATACAAAATTAAGTTTGTTACATATTTTAACAAATTAAGTAATATATTTTCTATTTATTTGTAATTCTATTTTTATTTGTCTCCAACCAATGATTATGATAAATATCCGATAAAAATTAAAGATGACACTTATTCATTGTAATTCAAACTGAATTACATACAGCTAGTGTATGACCAATTATGTAATTCATTTGGAGGTTGAACGACGAATCGTCTGAATCGTAGGCAAAATTGAGGTAAATCGTATTCATAAACGTCAAATAACTTAAAACACTTCAATAAGCCATTGACAAATATAAGAATTTTATTGTAGGATTGAGCCTTCTTTAAGCCAACAATAAATTGATATTTAACAATTTTTTTCTCAGATAAAGCTTTTTTCGGTAATTTTAGGTTGATAGCGAAAACTAATTAATTATGGTTTCTTTAAAAATAAAATCTAAAAATTCTAATTTTAAGGTTTACAAATTTGTAAATAAAATCCCAGAAAATTTTTAAACGATTATATTTTTGGGAAAAATCTAAAATCTAGGCATTATTGGAATAATGCATGAATATTTGACAATATTCCAATTGCTCAACCGAGAGGCCTCAATGTTAACCCGGCAAAAACGGAAATCTGTCTTTTCTCAAGAACACAAAAATTTCTACATATATTCCTGGGCAAGAAGATACCAGCAGTGTAAGTGTATAAGGTAGCCTCGTCGCTACAACAATACAACAACAACAGGCGATTTGTTATTGTGAAATAATCCCATCTGTCAAAATAAACTGCATGCGGAGAATGAAAAAGCAACAAATAAACACAATAAAAATACGAGTTGTTAGCAAATATTTTAAATTTTAACTATTAATATTAATATATTAAATTAATTAAACGTGGAATGCCTGAAAATCATAACTATAACTATTGGGAAGACAAATTTTGCGAATAATAAGTGCTTTTTGTGAAAAGTAATTGGTCGTGCTAAAAATTGTTGAATCTGATTTGGAACGTATGCTCGGGAGAGTTTTCCAGTTTTTTCCTACCGAGCGCGTCCCCGGGTGGCGGATAGGGGGTGGTGATGGACCATCTGTCCTCTCCCTGCTTTAATTTCACTTAAGCTGAGGGAGGGCAGATTGTCCACCACCTGGGAATATTATATTCCCCGCGGACCAAAAAACTGGAAAAAAACAAATATGGAAAAAAAAATAAAAAGATAAAAGTTACGGTGCAGGGCCTAAATAACCCAGTACCGGAGGCAAATGTTGATCTACTCGCGAGTCACGTGTCGTCGTCATCCTGCAATCGTGAGCAGAATACTACTACGGAGGTGGGTACCTTGGCCTCCGTGGCGGACAATGCGTCAAGTGTACAGCATGCCGCTGGCAAAAATATAGGGGTGAAAGAGAAGGATGTACTCGGAGAGAGCTCTAAGCTACCTCAGCCTTTAAATATAGGTGAGGGTTCCGACTCTGAATCCTCAGATGATAATAATAATAATACCATTATAGCAAATCCCAAAAAGGATGAAGTAGAGCAAATGGTGAAATAGGTGAGTGATAGCATAGCTAAACTACCTATTACTAAGAAAAGACTTTCTGGAGCACAGAGGAGGAAGTTGAAAAAGATGCTTCAAGAAATCATAGTTAGTCAATCCCACGACACTCCAAAGGAAAAATCGGACTCTCTCACAAGATCTGAGGCAAAAAGGATCAGATCCCCCGAGGAGTTGACAACTGAGAATAAACCTAAGAAGAAAAAGAGCTCCCCGTCTTCTAATACACAGTCGAAGCCAAGCCATACTTCACTCAAAGGAATCTCAAGTGAGAATCCTGCGAGTAAGGGTGACAACGCCAAGCCAGATATTCCGAAGACGAACACGTCGGCGAAATCAACCTCGAAGGTAAGGGAATCTCAAAAGAAGCCCCGAAAAACGAGGAAGGAGAAGCTAGACGGAGGAAAAGGAAAAGAGCCGCCATCTTACGCCAAAGTTGCCAGAAGTAGGCACCGGGACGATCTCCGCTATGCAGTTTACGATGCCGGTAATCCGACAGGCAAAATTCCAATAGACCAACAGAGTAAAATAGAAGACTTGGTCAACAATAAGATAGTGGACCATGCAATCGCTTCAAAGGGCAAACAACCAATAGAGAGCGAGAGCTGCGAGTTCAGCATGGGCGTGATGTTGATGAGGCATCTCACCAATGTGTTAGCACCCTAAAGAACTTGGTGGAAAGTATCCCTCCTCCCTGGGACGGCGCTAGGCTGGGACTGGCAAAGAAGAGCGAGCTTCTGGTGCTCCTAAAGTCCACTGTCTACATAAAAGGATGGGGCAGTAAACTGGCTAATGAACGTATACTGGAAATTCTTGGAGGTCAAAATGCTGAGCTGGCCGTGGAAAAATGGGATGTCTTTTACAGGAAGAAGAACCTGAGGGAACTTTATTTGTAATAGGTATCGACCAGAAATCCATGGCTAGTCTTGCCAAGAATAAAGGTAGGGCTTACTTCGCCTCTAAATCTGTCATATTCAAAATTGGGAAGGTGCCGATTGGAAGGGCTGTTACAACAAGCCTCGAAAAGGACACTAAAAAACCTAGGACCACAGCATCAGTATCCACTACTGATAACGTTGAGGAGTCAAATCCTAAAATCGAGGAATTTACCATTAACTCGCCAGAAGAAAGTGTAGTTGCCCTTTGCAAAATTGGGAAGGCGCCGATTGAAAGGGCTGTCAAAACCGGCCCCGACAAGGACACTAAAACACCTAAGACAGTACCCAAAGCATCATTAGCAAGTACCAGCAATGTTGAGGAGTCAAATCCTAAAAGCGAGGAGGAAATCACTCACCCGCCAGAAGACAGAACAGCAATGCTCTCCAGAATTGGGAATGTGTCTATTAAAAATACTGCTATTCCTATGCCTGATAAGGACACCGCAGTGCCATCAACAGTACTCACTGCATTAATAGCCACTTCAGGCTATCCGGAGGAGTCAAATCCAAAGAGCGAGTAGGTGACCACCAACTCGCTGGAAGACAGTTTAATGGATGACCATGATTGAGGTTATCCAAATAAACCTCCATCGGAGCGAGACAGCTACCAACGCTCTGATGGCTAAAATCAACACAGGTAAAATACATATAGCTTTAATCCAGGAACCTTGGACGATTCGCAACAAGGTTTCTGGATTAAATCACGTAAATTTCCAACTTTTCTAAGCTGATACAGGATCTCGCCCGAGAACATGTATCTTATGTCACAAGAACTTATGTTTTCTCCTCTCAACAGGATTATCAACATCGGATGCAACGGTGCTGAAGCAAGGTCGTGGCAACATATTCCTTGCATCTATTTACCTGCCTTTCGATTCTCCGACACTACCACCAACGTCGGATCTGATGAAACTGGTTGAAGAGGCACAAAGGAAAAATAAGAAAATTGTAATAGGTTGTGATGCCAACTCGCACCATGTAGCTTGGGGTAGTACAAACACCAATCGCAGGGGACAAGCCCTCATGGATTTCTTTAATACTAAAGACTTGATAACATTGAACTTAGGTAATAAAGCTACCTTCGTCAATAGAATCAGAGAAGAAGTATTAGATATAACTATATGTTCAGAAGAGCTTATAAACGAAATTCAGGATTGGAGAGTTTCGGACGAGCACTCCTTTTCTGATCATCGGTACATAAGATTCAAAATACTAAGGCCACCACCAAAGCCGATAAAGTTTCGGAATAAGTCTAAAACTAATTGGACAATGTTCGGGACCTTACTAAAGAACCGTTTAGGTCAGGACACTTTTCAATGTCGAAATAAAGATGATATAGATGCCAAAGTGGAAACGTTCACAAGTGCCCTGGTTGAATCGTTCGAGGACAGCTGCCCTCTGCGAGAGCGGAGATCTACCCAGGAAAAACCCTGGGTAACTGGGGAGATCCGGAACCTTGGGAAGACTCTTCGCAAACTATTTAACCGGGCACGGCGTAAAAAGACCGCAGTATACTGGGATTAGTATCGTAATAAACTTGGTGAATATAAGAAAATCGTTCGAAAAGCCAAACGAGACTCCTGGAAACTTTTCTGTGAACAGGTAGATAGCGTAAATGACGTATCGAAGATAAAAAAATTCCTATCCAAAACTCATGTCCAACCGGAATCTATGATCGATGACACGGGCAGGAGGCTTGAGGATATGGAGGAGACAATGAAACTCCTAATGGATTCTCATTTCCCACCCGGTATATCGAATAACATAGATGAACCGATATTGGAGGAAGGGGAGGGTAACACGGAAATAGTTATTACAACTGACATGGTTAAAGGGGCAATCAAGAGCTTTGCTCCCTATAAAGCTGCAGGGCCGGACGGAATTTTCCCGGCACTTTTGCAGATGGAGGCGGGACTGGTTTCCGTACATCTGTCACAGATATTCACTGCATGCTTAAAATTGGCATATACCCCAGTTAAATGGCAGGATGCAAGGGTAATATTTATACCCAAACCAGGGAAACCTAGCTATGCGACACCTAAGTCCTATCGACCGATAAGTCTTACGTCCTTCCTACTTAAAACCTTGGAACGGATAGTCGATAGCATGGTTAAAAGCAGCATACCATACAAAGACCTTAAATATAAGCAGCATGCTTATGTAAAGGGACGATCGGTGGAAACCGCTTTAAATGAAGTTCGATAGCAAACTGTATACACTGGCAGTATGCATTGACATCGAATGCGCTTTCAATAACGTGGACACTGATACCCTTGTCCAATCCCTAGACCAGTTTTATGTTGACCGGGTGCTCCGTGACTGGATCAACTACATGCTAAGGAACAGATGGATAAGCTGCGAGATGTACGATATAACTATCAGGAAAAAGGTATTTCGCGGTATACCACAGGGTGGCATTTTGTCACCTTTACTCTGGGTTACCACGATTAATAGCCTCCTAAGGACCCTAACCGAGAAAGGACTTAGACCTGTCTGCTATGCAGACGATGTCGTAATACTTTTAAAGGGAAAGGATCCAAATTACTTGTGTAGAAGAGCTGAGGAGGCTCTGAATACGGCCTTGAGCTGGGCTCAACCGAGAGGCCTCAATGTTAACCCGGCGAAGACGGAAATCTGTCTTTTCACAAGAAAGACAAAAATTTCTACATATACTGAACCTTGCTTCTTGGGCAAGAACATACCGGTGACAGACAAAGTTAAGTACTTAGGTGTATTACTTGACCGGAAATTAAAATGGAGACACCACATAGAGGATAAGATCAACAAGGCACATCGGTGCTGGGCGATATGTAGGAGAACCAGGCATGAAATGGGGTCTTAGTCCTACTATGACAAATTGGCTTTATAAAAGTGTAATTACACCAATTCTAGCTTATGCTTCAATAATCTGGTGGACTGCTTTGGACAAAAAGTGTAATATCAAACTACTACAGGGAGTTCAGCGTACATGCTGCTTGGGTATAAGTGGTGCCATGTGTACTACTTCAACCAAGGCTCTGGAAACATTGCTAGATATTCCACCCATTGAAACATATATAAGATATGAGGCGGCGCTTACAGCCGAACGGCTCTTTACTTTAGGCGAACTGGCCAAAAACGGTTATAGGACACGTCATCAATGTATACTGGACACATTGGAAGGTTATACACATTCATCGGACGTGCCTGATCGCATACCAGACACTGAATATGTCGGAAACTTTGAAACGCTAATCCCAGATAGAATGTCTTGGTCAAGCGGAACATTAGAGCAAATACCAGTAGGAATCCGTTGCTACACGGATGGCTCTAAATTAGGGGACGAAGTGGGCCTGGGGTTCTATATTGAAGACCCAGAAACAGAAATATACCACCGTGTACCTAATCATAACACAAGCTTCCAGGCAGAAGTACGAGCAATAACGGAATGTGTAAATTGGATTAGAATAAATATGGCGCCCACAGGGCTTAATATATTTACCGACAGCCAGAAGGCAATTTGTGCGATATCAGGTGATAGAATTAAATCTAAGACCGTATTGGATTGTAAGAAAGCTTTAACTGAATACTCTCCCAGAGGTAAGGTTCACATCATATGGGTACCAGGCCACTCGGGAGTAGTCGGCAACGAAAGGGCGAATGTAATAGCTTTAAAGGGAAGGGAGCTCGATGTAGTTAACCTGACAAACGCAAAACCATTCGACGCAACAAAAGCTGAATTAAAAATATGGATGAGAGAATCCCATAAGGCCTCTTGGAATAATGAAACGGTGGGTAGAACCACAAAGATTCTATGGGGTGACCCTGATGAGAGCAAGACGAGAAATCTTCTCAAAATGAGCAAGTCTGAGGTTAGTATGATGGTACGTATTCTCAGTGGACACACAGGATTACGAGCACATCTATACAAAATTGGACGTGCGAATTCAGACGAATGTAGAGCATGTGGAGAGGACAGTGAAACTCTGGAGCACTTCCTTTGCCATTGTCAGGCATTCGTCGAAGTTAGATCCAAGTATCTTGGAAGTGATGTTATTCCGGAAATAACATTCTTAACCAACACCGATTGGAAGATTCTTAGGAATTACGTCCAGGAAACTGAGTTTCTGAACATGGAAAAATAATACATTCAGTGAACAATTTTTTTTTTCTTGAATTGGAGCGCACAACAGGCCCGATAGTGGCCTAGGTGTATTTCTTCGGATTTGATGTAGTATATATCATCCTATCAACCTAACCTAACCTATGCCGGAGCAAACGATTTCCTTATTTCATCAAGGGAGGAGGACAACAAAGACATTTAATCTCAATTGACCCAGAAAACTTATTTAAAAACATAGTTTTCTTCACTTTTTAAACATTTTTACAACTTTTGCGATTTTTTCTTAATGTAAACAAACAGGAATTTTGACAGATAAGATTGTAACATCTGATGACCAGCTGTGTGGACGAGGCTACCTTATTAAGTGTACACTGGATACCAGTAACAGACAAAGTTAAGTACTTAGGTGTAAACCTCGACCGGAAATTAAAATGGAGACCCCACATAGGGGATAGGATCAACAAGGCACATCGGTGCTGGACAATATGTAGAAGAACTATAGGCATGAAATGGAGTCTTAGTCCTACTATGACAAATTGGCTTTATAAAAGTGTAATTAGACCAATTCTAGCTTATGCTTCAATAATCTGGTGGACTTCAACCAAGGTTCTGGAAACGTTGCTAGATATTCCACCCATTGAAACATATTTAAGATATGATACTGGAAACATTGGAAGGTTATACACAATCATCGGACGTGCCTGATCGTATACCAGACACAGAATATGTCGGAAACTTTGAAACGCTGATTCCAGATAGAATGTCTTGGCCATGCGGAACATTAGAGCAAATACCAGTATTAATCCGTTGTTACAGGGATGGCTCTAAATTGGGGGACAAAGTGGGGCTGCTGTTCTATATTGAAGACCCCGACAGAAAGAAGGCAATTAGGGCGATATCAGGTGATAGAACTAAATCTAAGACCGTATTGGATTGTATGAAAGCTTTAACTGAATATTCTCCAAGAGGTATGGTTTACATCACCAACCCACTCGGGAGAAGTCGGCAATGAAAGGGCGAATGTAACAGCTTTAAAGGGAAGGGAGCTCGAGGCATTTAACCTGACAAACGCAAAACCATTCGACGCAACAAAAGCTGAACTAAAAACATGGGTGAGAGAATCCCATAAGGCCTCTTGGAATAATGACACAGATCCTATGGGGTGACCCTGATGAGAGCAGGACGAAAAATCTCCTCAAAATGAGCAAGTCTGAAGTTAGTATGATGGTACGTATTCTGAGTGGACACACAGGATTACGAGCACATCTATGCAAAACTGGACTTGCGGATTCCGATGAATGTAGAGCATGTGGAGAGGACAGCGAAACTCTGGAGCACTTTCTTTGACACTGCCAGGCATTCGTCGAAGTTAGATCCAAGTATCTTGGGAGTGATGTTATTCCGGAAATAACATTCCTGTTTAACACTGATTGGAAGATTCTTAGGAATTACGTACAGGAAACGGAGTTTCTGAACACTGAAAAATAATTCATTCAGTTCCCTTTTTTTTGTCATGATAAGGAGCGCACAACAGGACCGATAGTGGCCTAGGTGTATTTCTTCGGATTCGATGTAGTATATATACTTCTATCAACCTAACCTAATTGGCCAGCACTATTTTAAGGCAAATTGGAAATGCCCGTCTGTCAACCAAATGATGGACAAAATCATTTTATTTGCCTTTTTCAAAGTTTGTTGGTTAAATATAATGCCTTAAAATAATTAATCATGTAAGTTATATTGATTAGTTTTATACTAATGCAAAATATATTTACCGGCGTTAAAATTAGTCAAATATCAAAGAAATTTGTCAATATTTGCAAAAATTTATCAAAAATTACAATTACATAAGTATATACTTTTAATAATATTTATTATTTCTAAAAGCGTCAATTTTAGGTTTTGCTATTCTGTATCCACCAGTTTATATTAAAGTTTCCAAAAATTATTCAATGCATTGTAACACATTACTTTACTTTTCTTAAACTACAGCCGCTTAAGAAAAATATTTCAAAAATATAATGATACTAGATTTTTGTACCCGGCGTTGCCCAGGGTTTTAAGTGATATTCTTCCGCTAGAGTAAACTAAAAAATCTGCTTTATGTCCATAGATCAATTTCTAAACATTCAGAAATATAAAAATTTCGTTGACTTAAATAATATAATATAGCATTTACGAAATAAACAAATTTTACTCCTTTTACCCCTCACTAAGAGATTACTTCACAATTTTTTTTTTTTTTTTTTTTGCCAATTTATAAAGCTACAGCTCAAATTTATTTGCACCAGATCTATAGAAAGAAAAAACGTGAAAAAATTCCAAAATTATAATTCTAATTCTATCTAGTTAGATAAAACTATAATATACATATTTAATTTTGGAGAAGGAATAATTCTTGACTTAAAGCATAAAGTGCGAATTTTTCGATTTGTTCTTCATGTTTCAAAAAATTCTGAGGTTTCCTTATGAAGAAACTCCTAAAAAATTTTTTGTGATCTTATAAACCTATAAAAAAATTTCATTGAATTTGAACAATATTTATCAAAGGTACCAACACAGTGCCAAAAATACTACACATACCCTCTTTCTCCATTGAATTATTCAAATTTATGTATTTCGTTCAATATATTTTGTATCATTTCAGAAATCGACGCTGTAAAACATTTATAAAGAAAAATTACGTCAGGGAGGAACCTTTCCCTCTTTAATGATGTTTTGCAAAAACATTTTTGAAAAACACATTTTTTGACCGATTATGGAAAAATATTAATAAAAGAATACATATTTCTCAAATTTCATAAAAGTACAAAAAGTGTAGCAAAGGAACATATAATTAGCCGTTTTTGCCCGTTTAGTTTGAATTTCTTTTTTCCTGTTTTTCTCTCTAGGGGTGGACTTTCGAATATACATATCTCTGAAACTAAGAACTCATCGTCTAAAATATTTTTACTTTAGAACGAAAAAAAATCAGACTTAAAAATAGAAGAAAAAATTTTCCTGTTTTTTTCGCCTTTTCTCTTATTTTTTGTCAAACTTTCGAAACGGAACTTTGCTAATACATACATATTTCAGACACTTTAACAGCTTAATCGGAAATATTTTTGCTATTTTTTGTCCCGGTGATAAGGTAGCGGTAACGGTATTTTAACTTATTCCCGTATTGGTATTTTAGCGTTATCGATATTTTGGCTTAATTAGCGTTAGCGGTATTTTGACTTATTTCGGTATTGGTATTGTAGCGTTATCGGTATTTTGGCATACTTAGGTAACGCTATTTTAGCAGTAACGGTAGTGTACTAAAAATATATTTAGCGGTAATTTCAATGTACATATTAAAATAATTATCAAGTAAGAGCATTATATTCGGCTATGCAGGATCACGCCCGAAATTGAAGAATTGTTTGCTTCACAGTGAAGTTATCAAAAAATAATGCTAAATTTTTGTGAATCAAACTTTGTGCGGTCAAAATTATTTTTGTATTATTCACATTAAAATATCAATAGTTTTCACGAAATGCAATTTTAATTTTAAGTTCAAGTTAACCTAACTAAAATTAAGTTAATTTACAACTTTTACAACGTGAAAAACTTCCTTTGTTGTGAATTTTTTATAGAATTTTCTAATCAATAAAAAGCTGTTACGAACAAAACCAACTGTTGTGGAATTTCACGAAATCAATTTTCCCTTCGAAGGGAATGAAAATTTAAGAAGAAACAAATTTAAATTCTTTTGGCGTAAGAGGTGATTTTTTTTATTTTAGTTTTAAATTTTAGAAAAAGGAACTTTAATAAATTTGTACAGCAGAGTACTGTCTAAAATTATTCTGTTTTATCTTTTTTGTTTTTCATTTCTTGAAAAAGCGCTAATTTAGCGCCCTTTTCTAAAAAAGCGCTAAGAGGAAAAAATTCGACTTTTGTATTGTTAAAAGGCGCTAATTCTAGCGCCAAAAGCGGTAAATTGGCAACGTTGTTGGTTTCATAGTTTTGTATATTTTGTTTTTTTGTGTTTCGTTTCATATGTTATTGCTAAAGTAACGGTAGAGATGAAAAATATGAAATAAATTGAAATATTATAAAATTAAACTTATTTTACACACTATGGTGAAGGGTATTATTTAAGATTCGGCTAAGGCGAAAATAGAACTCTTAATTGTTGATAAACAAATTGTTTTTAGGAAATTATAGTGTTTCTGTAAAATGATTTGTAATAAGTGTTATGTTTTATATGCCTTGATTGAATGCATGCGCGGATCCGCGGATCCACACCTCCAAACCGAATATAAAAATGAGGAAAAAATAAATTAAATAAAAAAATCAGGAGTCTCCCCTTGACCCCCCCCTTTCCATCTTTAATGATGTTTTGCAAAACCATTTTTGAAAAACATATTTTTTTTCTGATTACAGAAAAATATTTATAAAAAACTCATATATTTCTTAAATTTTACAAAAGTGCCAAAAGAACACATAATTACCAGTTTTCCCGTTTAGTTTAAATTCCCTTTTCTCCGTTTTCCAATTTTTGAGATTATAGAACTTATAGTCTAAAATATTTTGGATTTAGAAACTTTACTAATATACATACATATACTGTTTACTAACAAGTTTTTACACTGTATACATTGTTTAAAAAATAAATAAATTGTAACTGGCAGTTGGTCATTTTGCTATTGGCAGTAGCAGAACCAAAACAATATAGGTACTGCAGCTAGGAAAGAATTAGCAGCACAACGATTGCGTGTGTGCGTTACTATAGCAAAAATATATATTTCGATTGTTGTACAAACGCAGAAAACGAATACTGTGAATATGAGCTGCTAGAAATTTCAAAGTAATGTTGCAATTTTTAGTATCAATAATATTAAAAAGTGAAGAAGTTAAAATATTTTTAGTTTTATATTGATAGATACAGTATTGTTCGAAACCTAAGCAACTTTTTTGGCATTGTATACAAAGTGCTATATTTTCTATTTTAATTGATTTATTCAAAATTATATAATTGATAATAATAACATTATGTGTCTACATTATAATAACAACAACAAAAGTTTATTTCCATTTCGCTGTGAGTTACAAGAAAATAATAACTGAATTAACTCCATAAATAGCTGTTCGAAACTTAAGCAACTTTTTGATCTTCTTATGAAAATCTTTGGTCCTTTTGAGTTCCAAACACCTTTATGGAATAGATTAGTTACTAGTGTAGTTCGTAATGAATCCCAAGCGGATTTTAAGCCATTCGCCAGCTGCAATGTTTTCTAAAACTGCGAGTTTCGACCCAGCGCTTCAATGCCGAACAACATCTCTAAGGGACTTGAGTCGGGAGATTTTGATGGACAATCAAATAATTTGGGTCCCATTACTCGATAATTACTCTTAGATCAACTTTGCCAAAGGTTTTGGTTCATTATCATGCTGATAAAGTAAGTTGTTCTGTTCGTTGTTCTCAATCATATAATTCATTTTGTTGGCGAAAAACGTCCCAAGAAGAAAAACAATCCAACTCTGTTTGTGTTTCAACATCAGGACTAACCCTTCTCTTCAAAAAACATGGCCACACCCTTAAATTTTTGCACTCCATTCATTATTGGGCCTTCACTAAAAGGATATGTTATAATATTTCCTTCAGCCTTTGAGCCTCACATACTTTGTCTGAATTTAAGAAGTAAAATGTGGATCCGTTTATAAATAAAACTGTTTTTTATTAGTCTTGCGTAATCTATTTCAATATTCTACTCAAAATTGTACAAAATTTGTGAAAAAATCGAATTTCTTTAAGTAAACTCTGTGCCATGTCACTGCGGGATTCATATGCGGTTACATGATCGTACATTAAAGGCTTAAAAAAACATGGAGGTCAAACAATTAAGGTTGTGGGCAAGATTTTTGGTGAGTAGAGTAAGTCCTGATGATGAAATGCAAATAAAATTGGATTGTTTTACTTTCTGGGACATTTTTGGCCAACAAAATCAACCATAGGATTAAGTACATTGAACAGAACAACTTACTTTAATGCGATTTTCAGCATGATAATGAACCAAAACCGTTGGCAAAGTTGATCTAAGAGTAGTTATCGAGTAATGGGACCCAAACTCTTTGATTGTCCATCAAAATCTCCCGACTCAAGTCCCTTAGAGATGCTGTTCGGCATTCTGAAGCGCTGGGTCGAAACTCGCAGTTTTAGAAAACATTGCAGCTTGCGAATGGCTTAAAATCCGCTTGGGATTCATTACGAACTACACTAGTAACTAATCTATTCCATAAAGGTGTTTGGAACTCAAATGGACCAAAGATTTTCATAAGTAGATCAAAAAGTTGCTTATGTTTCGAATATCTATTTATGGAGTTAATTCAGTTATTATTTTCTTGTAACTCACAGCCAAATGGAAATAAACTTTTGTTGTTGTTATTATAATGTAGACACATATTATTATTATTATCAATTATATAATTTTGAACAAATCAATTAAAATATAAATTATAGCACTTTGTATACAATACCAAAAAAAGTTGCTTAGGTTTCGAACAATACTGTATGTGTATTTTACTGCAAGTGGTTACTAATATATTAGTACATTTAAACGTTGCTCTGTTGCAGAATCTCTTTCTATTTTGGCCCATGTACTTTTGTGAGTTATTTTATTTTATATGTCTTGCTAAGTTCGATCCGTGATAAAGAATAACCAGATATTATACTCTTTTTTCTAGTCTGTCTCTTTTATAGTCAATTGTCTAGCCTATATTATTGACTATATTCTAGAGTATAGTGTATTCTGTAGTATTGGCTGTAGTGATGTTAACAATATGTATTAAGTGAAGATTTATTACATTTTTGGATATGTGTTTTCTAGAATAACGGTAACGATATTTTAGCGTTATCAGTATTTTGAATTATTTCGTTGTTACTATTTTAGCGTTATCTGTATTTCGACTTATTTCGGTATCGGTGTTTTAGCGGTAAAGGCAGTAGTGCTAAAAATGTTTTTTAGTGGTAACGATAGCTTAGCGATAATGGTTGCCAACCTTGGTTAAAAAACATAGCACTAAAATATCAAATAATTTGAAAAGTGATATCGGGTGTTTTTTTAATTCACAACAGAAGTTTACTTATGTATAAAAATCGTCGTTATACTTAGGATGTATCCTTTTTCTAACGTTGTTTCGAGGAGGATCAACATTATTAAACCAAAACAGTGTTGCAATTACATTATACGTATATATATACAGTGGTGGAAAATTCATATGATATATCTATTTTATAGATATTTGTACACCATCGTATTTTATTGATATTCAAAAATTTGGCTTTAAAAAAAATAATAGAAACGATTCATAGTATTGCAATGGGCCATAAGCTAAAATATCATAAAAGGCGTTTTTGTATTTAATTTTGAAAATTTTAATTTTAAATGAAGATCTTAATATAAAAATATAAGTTTTACTTTGTTTTCTAAGATAACGATCGTTTTTCCATCGTTTAATGTATCATATGGTTCCTGACAACTGATTCAGGGGTCCCACATTCAAAATTTCTTAAATAAAATGAGCAGATAGTGAAAGAAATTAATTTTCATTGTTAAATTTTATATAAAATTACCCCCGTATTCATAAAGATATTAATCGTTTATTTTAGGTTTATTACACACATTTTCCATACAAAATTCCTACAATAAACCATCAACAACTTTATTATGCGTTTATAAATATGGGGGTTAGTTTTTAAGAAGATTTCCAGCAGAAAAAGTTTTAGATCCACTTATAGATAATGGCAATCCACCGATTTTTTGGCCAAATTTTGAGCAAAATTTAAATTTTTTGTAAATCAACCCGGTCCAGGAGGTTAAAATGTGACTTAAATATCGAAGTATCTTGACAAACTGGTAAAATATATATGTATTTTTTTACCAGTGAACATTCAAAATATATTTTTGACTCCTTCATAACTTAACGAAAAAATAAAAATATTAATTCAGTATTTTTAGGATATTCGGACGTTTAAGGGGTGAAAATTGTACCTATTTTTGGTATTTTTTCATAAAACATTGTTTCCTGTGTATTGATTTGTACATGTGAATAAATACTTAATGATGGGCTCCCACTACGATATTCCAACTTTTTGTAACTTTTGGTACTCTTTCGTTCTTCAAAAGGTACTTTTTGCATTTTCTATAATATTGTACCTAGAAACATAAAATTAAGCATGTAGAACCCCAAGTAAGTGAGAACATATAAAAGGGGACTTTTTGGTACTTTTTCGTTCTTCAAAAGGTACTTTTTGAATTTCCTGTAATATTGAACCTAGAAACATCAAATTAAGCATGTAGAGACCGGAGTATATGAGAATCCATAAAAGGGGACTTTTTGAACTCTTTTGTTCTTTAATTGGTACTTTTTCAGTTTTCTATAATATTGAATATAAAAACATGAAATTAAGCATGTAGAGACCGGAGAAAATGAGAACCCATAAAAGGGGACTTTTTCGGTACTTTTAATTGGTAATTTTTGAGTTTTCTATAATATTGAACCTAGAAACATGAAAGTAAGAATGTAGAGCCCTGAGTAAATGAGAATCTATAAAATGTGACTTTTTTGTTCTTCAAAAGGTACTTTTTGAATTTTCTATAATATTGAACCTAGAAAAATGAAATTAAGCATGTAGAGCCCGGAGTAAATGCGAACCTATAAAAGGGGACTTTTTGGTACTTTTTCCTTCTTCAATAGGTACTTTTTGGATTTTCTATATTATTGAACCTAGAAACATTTGAAGCTATTGAACTTAGAAACACAAAAATAAATAAAAGATGTATTTTGGTATGTTTTCGTACTTCAACTGATACTTTTTGCTATTTCTAAAAATATAAAAAGAGGCTTTCTGGTACTTTTTATTCTTTTAGTAATACTTTTTGAAATTTCTATAATATTGAACCTAAAAACATAAAATTGGACACACAGCTTCCTGAATGTATAAAAAACTGTATGATCCATCCTTATTTAACTAAAAATATAACATATAAAAGGGGAATTTCTCTTACATTTTCGTTCTCTCAAGATATACCTAAATGTATATTGGACTGACTGATAACACTGTAAGTAAAATTTCAACTTTCAAAAAGACACAGAAAAACGCCGAAACACGTGAACTTAATTTTAGGTCGTAAAATCTAGTCGCATACTCCGTTTTGAAAAGTTGTGTCAAAATCGGGAGATATTGGATTTTAAAGTTCACACTGTTTCTGAGGTGTTTTTTGATTATTTAAATTAAAAAAAAACTTTCAAGCATAGAAAAGTATATAAATACATGAAACTAGAGCCCATTTGAATTAATTATGCATATATATGTAGTTTTTTATAATTAGTTCGTATGTCTATGCGTGAAAACTTTTTTCAAAATTTAAAAAATCACCTCTTAAATAGTTCACACTTTTAAACGAAATATCACCCGATATTCACCTAACTTTTCAAAACGGAGTAAGCCACTAGATTCCACGACTCAAAAATAAGTTTAGGTGTCTCGGCGTTTTTCTGGTATAACGAAACACTTCAACGAAAATCCGATGTAACGAACAGACAAATTTTTAACATTAACTACACAGAGAAAAAAAATATAAAAAAATGGTGTTTGTATATTGTTTTAAAATATTGAGAAGTGTGTTAAGAATATATAAAAGAAAAAACGAAATCATGTAAATTCATATTATTAAATAATTAATAATAATTAGGTTTAAAAAAAAAGATAAAGAAATTGCATGTCAAAATAATAGCTCCACTTGTGTTCAGATGTTAAATAAAAATAGAAAATGTTTTAAAAAGTGCATAATTTGTGTAGTTTTGTGTTAAATTAACTTTAAGGATTATTATTAGATTATGTTCGCGTTACCCTATGTCCAGGGGGGGCTAGGCAACACCTTTCATTTAATTCACCAAATTCTGATAACTTCCTGGAGGAATGGACAACCATGCGTGTTCCACAGTGTTCCAAAAATCATAATTGTTGGTTGGTTTTATTTCAGATATCTTTCTCTTTACATCGGTATACAAATTCTCGATTGACATTAAATCGTAACTCTTTGCAGGTATATCAATTACCGCGGCTCTATTGTCCAGAATTAAATTTTTGACTTTTATTCGGGTGTTATGTGAGTCTTTGCATTATTTCATGACCGAAATCGGTGGAATATCATCAAATACATTCGGAAATATAATTTGCATACGGATTTTAATATATTCCGATGCTTCCATGATAGGTACTATATGGGTAATGGGTGCTATATCATAGAACGGAAAGCATCAAAATACCGTATTACTAAAACCGCAATATTTTGCGATCTTTTTGAATATTTTTTGAGTTTGGAGCACTTCTTACGTTATATCAAGAACTCTTTCTTAAAAATAAAATAATTTTGGACCTGTCGGCTCAAATAGAAATGTTCCAGTTTTCAACTGGCTAATTTAAATGAGTTTTAACATACTCTAACACTGTTATTACATCCTTGTTTTCAAGAATAGTACTTTTATTGAGCTGTAAACATTTAAAATGTGTTCTCATAGTCACCTGGATATAGATTCAGTAATTTTTAGCCGATAAATCGTTTAATATTTTTTCCAGTTCCAACAAAATTGGAGCTATTTTTATTTATAGCATTATGCCTCTAATCATTTAACGAAAATTAGTGGTTTGAAGTCCAGCAATTTCGGTTTAAATTTGTAAGATATGATAATTTGTAATCATTTCATTTGAACAACCCACAATATTTCTTATCGGGATTATGTTTTGAAATCAGTTTTTTTAATTGTTTCACGTGTTTCTTCTTTGCAGTGCGTGAAATAACCTATTATTTTAAATAAAATGCTATAATTCTTAAAAGCCGAATTTAATAATTAATAATACAAATACCATCTCACATATTTAATGGGTTTTAATAAAATATTATATACTACTTTTCTTTTTTACGTAAAATAAATTAATTGGTGCTATTATTTTGACAGGTCCAAAATTGAAATACATAATCGTTTGAACGTATTTTTTATAAATTCACTTATTAATTTTGAAAAAATTACTGTGTTAGAGTATAGACTTCTAGTAATAATACTACAAAATTTTGGAGAAAAATATTGACGGATAATAACGTAAACGGAAAATGAAAATCGAACTACTAAGTGGTGATATTATTTTGACGACATCTGTATATACTAGCTATACCCAGTGTACTTCGCTACCCTCATCGTAACTGAATAAAATAAATATTATTGTAAAATATTTGTATAATATAAAAAAGTCCCCTTTTATAGATTTTCATACTTGTTTCTAGGTTCAATGTTTAAAATCTATGACAGTCCCCTTTCAATAAGGACCCTATAAGTTTGATTTATGATTCTAGTGTCAATATTACAGAAAATTAAAAAAAAAAAACAAGTAAGAAAGTATAGTCGGGCGTAACCGACCATATGATACCCCACACGAGTTATGGATATTAAATGTGATTTATTTTTCATAATAATTCATTGTTCCGATACATTTAAGCAATTTATGGATGAAAAACTAATTTTCTGAAAGAGGATTTTATGGGGGCTAGGGGCAAATATGGACCAAGCCCGATAAAATTTTGTGAATATATTTATATTTACATAATATTTTATTTTGCTGAATTTCATTGCGATATTTGTGTGTATAAGTTAATTTTGGACATTCAAGTAATTTTCTGAAGGGGACATAATTATGAGCTCAGAAGCCCTTTTAGGGGGGTTCTGTTCTGTGGGGGCTAGGTGAAATAATGGACCGATTCGTCCTTGGGCCAAAACAAAAGTGCGTGCAAATTTCATCCAATTATCTTGAAAATTGCGACCTGTACCTTGCGCACAAGGTTTACATGGACAGCCAGCCAGCCAGAGGAAGGACATACATAGCTTAAACGACTCAGAAAACGATTCTAAACCGATTGGTATACTTTAAGTATAGGACGTTACAAACATCAGCACAAACCCAATATACCCTCCCCACTAAAGTGGTGTAGGGTATAAAAAGTACCAAAAGACCTCTTTTATTTACTTTCATGTTACTAAATTCAATATTATAGAAACTTCAAAAAGTACAAGAAAATACTCCATTTTAAATTTTCATTCAATCAAGTCCCTGGTTGCTTAGTTTTATGTTTATCATTAAAATATAAAACTCAAAAAGTATCAGTTGAAGAACGAAAAAGTACCAAAAGGTTGCATTTTATATGTTCTCATTTACTCCGTGGTCTACATACTTAATTTCATGTTCCTAAGTTCAATAATATAATAAACTCAAAAAGTACCAGTTAAAAAACGAAAATGTATCAAAAAGTCCCCTGTTATAGGTTCTCATTTACAGCTGGCTCTACATGTTTCTAGGTTCTAGAAAATTCAAAAATTACCTTTCAATGAACGGAAAGTACTAAAAATTAACCTTTCATAGATTCTCATTACCTTCTGGCTTCACATGCTTAATTTCATGTTTCTAGAATCAATATTATGAAAAACACAAAAGGAACCTTTTGAAGAACGAAAAAGTACTAAAAAGTTCCCTTTTATATGTTCTCACTTACTCCGGGCTCTACATGCTTAATATCATGTTTCTAGGTTCAATATTATAGAAAATTCAAAAAGTACCTTTGGAGGAACAAAAAAGTACCAAAAAGTCCCCTTTTATATGTTCTCACTTACTCCGGGCTCCACATGCTTGACTTCATGTTTCTAGGATCAATATTATAAAAAATACAGAAAGTACTTTTTGAAGAACGAATAAGTACCAAAAAGTTCCCTTTTATATGTTCCCACTTACTCCGGGCTCTACATGTTTAATTTCATGTTTCTAGGTACAATATTATAGAAAATTCAAAAAGTTCCTTTTGAAAAACGAAAAAGTACCAAAAAGTCCCATTTTATAGGTTCTCACTTACTCAGTGCTCTAATTTTATGTTTCTAGGTTCAATATTATAAAAAATTCAAACATTACCTTTTGAAGAACGAAAAAGCACCAAAAAGACCCCTTTTATATGTTCTTACTCCTTAGTTTTATGTTTCTAGGATCAATATTATAAAAAAAAACATAAAAAGTACCAGCTAGAAAAACGAAAAAGTACCAAAAAAATAGTCCTTTGTGCCGGAGTTCCAAGTAACACCCCATTAGCATATTTAATTTTCCCCCTTTTGGTACTTTTTTTTACCATATTCAAGTAATAAACATTTTATTCGTAGTGGGAGCCCATTAAGTTATTGCTTCATATGCACAAGTCAATACATAGGAAACAATGGTTTATGAAAAAAGTACCAAAAATAGGTACAATTATCACCCCTTAAATGTCCGAATATCCTAAAAATACTCAATTCATATTTTTATTTTTTCGTTAAGTTATGAAGGAGTCAAAAATATTTTTTAAATGTTCACTGGTTTAAAAAATACATGGGGTGCAAAAAAAGTACCATAATACAGTTTTTAACCGTTTATTACCTATAGGGGCCGATATTGAAAAAAGTACCAGACACCTGTTCGCTTATTTTTTAAATGAACGATAAGCTTTAAATTATTTTTTGTATCTTTTCTAGTTTAGGAGATATGAGGTTACCGAATTTACCCGTTTTACCCTTTTTTATCCCCTAAACATTCGAATTTCCAAAAATCCCGTCTTAGTGGATCTATTTGGTGGGAGACCAACCTCCTATCGTAATTTCAGCTCTTTAGCTTCAACCGTTTAGGCTGTGCAATGATGAATCAATCAGTGAATCAGTCAGTAACGTTAGAATTTTATATATATATATATATATATATAGATATACCTAGTGTGCTTTGCTACCCTAAAAGCACTTTACGATTTTGAACATTATAACTATAATAGTTTTCCAAATATACATAATTTACATATTGGGCGTGCCACGCAAATTATTGCAAGTTCGCCAATTTTTCCAAACGTTAATTTAGATTTTGAAAAATTTTAATAGTATAATATTTTCCCAGATGGGAGATGCCTAGGTCCTATTTAAAGTCAGCCCATTTTTCTCTAAATGTTCACATGAATGTCAAAGTTTTTTATGTAAAATTTTTGTATTTAATTCATATGGGAGGTTCCAATTTGCTAGTCCGCCAATTTATTACCAAAATGTTCACATTGATTTAAGGTCTCGTTTTAGTTTCCCAGACAAACGACAACGCGAAATTAAGGATTTTGCAAAATGGAAGGATTTTAGCTCTAAAAGTTTCTCAGATATACGAATTTATCTATTTAATTCATATGGGGCGTTCCAAGCCTCCTGCTGAAAGTTCGCCCTTTTTCCCCAAAATATTCGTATGAATATTAAAGTTCTTCGTGCAAAATTTTAAGATGCTAGCTCTATTAGTTTCATTAGTAGTCCGCCAATTTATTACCCAAAATGTTAACATGAATGCTAATTCATAAGATAGGTACCACGCCTCCTACTGCTAGTCCGCCCCTTTTTCCTTAAATAATAATATTGACACTATAGTGGTTTCGACAAAATTTGAGGACTCTATCTGTTATATTTTCTCAGATATACTGATTTAGTATTTTCTTCATATGGAAGGTGCCACGCCCGCTATACGCATTCCGCCAATTTTTTCCAAAAATATTCTTATGGATGTTAAAGTTGCCGTACAAAATTTAATGTGGGCGTGGCACGTCGCCCACTTGAAATTTTGAAGTAAAAAGTTTCCTATAGTTTCCTCCAGACATACAGGAGGATACTTTGAAATTTTAAGAAAAATCGGAACAGGCCTTTAGCTGTCTATAAAGTCCAAACAAACAAACGCACATTCATTTTTATATAAATCGATGGGGGTGCCATGCCCTCTATTGCTAGTCCTCCAATTTTTCCACCAAATAATCATATGGATGTCAAAATTGTCCATAATAAATTTGAGGACTCTAGTTGTACCATGTTCCGAGATAGTCGACTTTTGAAGAAATGGGCGTGGCATCCCTCCCACTTGAAATTTCAAAACAAAAAGTAGCCTATAGTTCCTTCCAGATATAGGGGAACATACACTGAAAATCTTATATCACTATCTGAACTGTTTATTTAAGAAAACTTGAAAGTCGGGCTTCTGATTCAGCAGTCAGGATCCATATGGTCAATCAAGCTTCGAAAAAGCAAATGTTTACATAAAACTTAAAGTAAAAACTATGCTTTCATATTAAGATTTTCATTTATAATTTAAATTTATAAAAATAAATACAAAACGCAGTTTAATAAATCTCAGCTTGAGTCCCAGTGTAAGACTGTGAATCGTGAATCGAATACGATGGAGCAAAAAAACTTAGAAACTCAATATATCATTGCAAAGCAGACTTAAATGCCTGTTATTTAAGATACAAATTTTAACGGGTAGTTGTTGAGAAAATTTAGTTTTCACCACAAAATATATATATTCATATGGATCCTGATTCAGCTGTCAGGATCCATATGATAAATCAAGCTGCGAAAAAACAAATGTTTACATAAAAATTAAAGTATACTTTTATACAATAACTGAAGACGAACAATAAATGAAGACGAACAATATACACTCCCACTCACTTAAATAGGTTCACTGTTTTGTTTACATTAAAATAAATTTTTTGCAAAAAATAATGGACTAATTAGTAATATTAAAATTGTAAATAATAACATGATGTCTTAGGTATCACTATTAAGACAAAAATTAGCACAATACTTAATAGCCGATTTTTAATAATTTTTTTCTAAAACACTACGTTTTTGAACAATATTTTTTTGGATCATTTAAATAGGTTCATCAAATTGAAGCTCAAATTGAAGCTCAAAGTGCCCTGCACTACATCCTACATCATCCATCATAGTACATCATCCACAGCTATGCAGACGACTCAGGTAGAGCTCTTCCTTTCAAAATTCATAAAAATAATTATTATATCATGTGCAAACTGAAGAGGGTTTTTCATTACGAGTGGCAATTGGAAAGGCTTTTATTAATTTTTTACTATTGTTAAAGCCTTGGCCCTTCTTACAATACGTTTTACTGCAGCTAGGTTTGCTGTAACACCCACTTTTTATTCAATTTTTGCTGCAGAAACACTTGACTTGGAGCCAGATTTTATGAAATCTCTTATGTCTTCTTTTGTTATGACTCCATATGTACGTTTATTAATGTTTTCTTAATATTCAGACTGTTTTCTTTTAAAATTGCGAATAACATTCTGAATTTGCCCAATTTTTTGCCAAATTCCTGTGATTTTGGACAGTTTCCAAAAACGCTAAAATTTTGCCATTTTATTCTTCAGTCAATGGCTTGCCGCGGCCTAATTTTTAAAAAATATATGTCTATATTCACAGACACCAGAATATGAATAGATTTTTTCCATTGGCAGCAGTAAACTTATTTTATTCGGAATGAACCTAATCAAGTGAACCAAAAAAATATAGGCAAAAAACGTAGTATGTTAAAAAAAAAAATTACTAAAAATCAGCTATTAGGTATTTCGCTAATTTTTGTCTTACTAGTGATACCAAAGACATCATATTATTATCTAAAATTATAAAATTACTAATTAGTCCTTTACTTTTTGCAAATAATTAATTTGAATGTGAACAAAACAGTGAACCTATTTAAGTGAACGGGTTTTGAATTTTTTTTTTTTTTTAATTGCATTTTTTATTTTGCTCTTATGCATTTATAGTGCATCTAAATTATGTCAAATTAAGTGTATATATCTTAATTTTCCTGTAGAATAGTATACTAAAGTCAGATTTGAAATATGTACAGCAGTTTTCGGGCTATAAAAAAATGTCGCCCAAAATATGTATTTTGGCGGCAGATATGCAGATGAAGGAGTTGAAATTTTAACAAAATAATTACGCCAATATTAGCGCTATTCCAAAAACTGTCATAAAAGGTATGATATCACAATTTCAAAAATATTGCGTGAAGCCTTATATATATATATATATATATATATATATATATATATATATATATATATATATATATATATATATATATATATATATATATATATATATATATATATATACAGTGGTGGAAAAAATAATAGAAACGACTTTATATAGTGGTGAAAACTAAATTTTCTAAATTTTCTCAAAAAGTACCCGTTACAATTTGATGATTTGTAATTTAAATAAAAGGTATTTAGGTCTACTTTTCTATGATAAATGGAGTTTGTAAGTTTTTTTGCTCCATCGTATTTTATTGGTACTTAAAAAATTTGGCATTGGAAATAGTAATAGAAACGATTTACAGTATTACACTGGGGACATAAGCTGAGATTTCTTAAACTGCGTTTTGTATTTATTTTTAAAAATTTTAATTGTAAATGATTTTCCCAATATCAAAATATACTGTTTCCTCGGTTCTTTATGTTAACGTGTGTTTTTTTCAACGCCTGGTTGACCATATACGCTCTGACGGCTGAATTGGAGCCACAACTTTCAAATTTTCTTTAATAAAAAATTAGAACAGTGAAAGAAATTGCTTAACATTGCTAAATTACTTAAAAAATTTGTTCTTGAAAAGATTTCGAGCCGAAGAAATTTTGAATCCGCTTATAGATAACGATAATCCACCGATTTTTGGCTCCGATTTTGAGCAATATTTCACATTTTTGGGGCTTAAATAGCAAAGTATCTTGATGGACAGGTAAAATAAGTTGAATTTAAAACTAAAATTTCAAGAAATGTAAAAATTTCGAATATTAATTTTAAATTTAGGTATAGTACTGTTTGGGAATTAATACTAGTATAGACCCAATACGATCTATTGCAAAAAATAAATTTAAATTTTACATGTTGAAATCATAAAGCCGCGATAAAATATTAGCATGCAAAGATTTTAGAGCGAATACAAAAAAATTGCAAATTTTTAATTTTTTACTTTAGCAAATTTCCGCATTATAAACAAATTTTAAATTCTGAGTTTTATCAGTAATCAATCTTTATATAGAAGGAATTGGTTTGCATCAAAAAAAAATCAATCAAATCCTTTCGTGGACTGAATACGCGGGGTTTCTTTCACCACACAAATCGATGAAGCACACCTAAGCCGCTAATTTAAATTGGTGACATCATACATCAACCGGTAGCTGACAATGATGCCAATACGAAAATCAATAAGCCGTTCGAAAAAAAACTGCGTTTTTGCCTTAAAAATGCGTAAAAAAGTTCATTCATGTAAATATATAAATTCTTTACAAAATTTAAAATAACCGAACAGATTTTCATTTTAACGGTTTTTTGCGTTAATAATTCATTTAAATTTAAAAATGATAAATGCAGTTAATTGTAGATAAGCTGGGATATGTTAACTGCAAAAGAAATTTCATCAAAATTTCTCTTTCGCCGAAAACGCGGTGTTTCTTGAGTTACAAGATAATTCGAAGAAGCACACCTAAACCGCTAATTAAAATTGGTAAAACTTAACATTAATCGGTAGCTGACAATGATGCTTATACTAAAATCGATAACCCGTTAGAAAAAAGTACGATTTGGCATTAAATGCATTAAAAAAAGTTCGGTCATGTGTATGAAATTTATTTCAAAACTTTATATAGGTTTTCATATTAACGGTTTTTATATTATTATCTCATTTAAATCCAGAAATGGAAGTGGAAGATAATTATAAACAAGTAGTTATTGGCTAACCACAAAAATATTTGCATAAAAGTTTCTCGTGTGCAGAAAACGCAGTGTTTTTCTTTTAAGAAAAACTAATGGAGGACACCCTTCCCGCTAATTAAAATTAATAAAATTATATTCTTTTAGGTTGCTATTAATGAGGTCTATAGCAAAATCTATAAGCCGTTTGAAAAATACAACCGTTTTGGATTTAATGCAGTTTTAAAAAAATATATAAAATATATTATTAAAAAATGTGTACTTAGTTTTATAAAAAAATATTTTTTGAAGAGGTTGAAAAAAACTCTTAAAAAGCAAATTTATCCACAAATATATAAAATTTTTGCATTAAATTAATTTGTATTTTGTGTCCTTCGTTGTGGGTTATATCCACTCTTATATTTTTGATTTTCGGGTAAAAACATGATTTTTGAGAATTTTTTTAAACTGTTAACTTTAAATCGCAATAACTTTGGCGGCTTTTGCTAAAAGTTATTCACGAGAAGATAATTGTACTTCTAAGATGTTAGACAATGTCCACACAAAATATCGTTAATGTGCTATTAAAAAAATTCCATATTTTTTTTTGAACCTCAAAATGTAAATTTGTTTTTTCGAAGCTGATTGATCATATGGATCCTGACAGCTGAATCAGAGGCCCGACTTTCAAGTTTTCTTAAATAAAATGTTCTGGTAGTGAAGGAAATGACTTGTAGTGGTTAAATTATCTAAAAATTAGTTTTTGAGACGATTTCGAGAAGAATTCACTTATAGAAAACGACAATCCACCGATTTTTGGGCCAAATTTCGAACAATATTTCGCTATTTTGCAATTCGACCCGTTCTTGGTGGTTAAAAAGGGGCTTTGATATTTAAAGTATATTGATGGGCTTGCGAAATAATGCTAAATAAGTTACATTTAACACACAAATGTGTTCACAAAATCTAAAAAAATTAATATTTCAGTTTGAATTGTAGGTAGCAAAGTATATTAATAAAGTAGCGACATCTCTTGTTGTACAGCAACATCTACAACAACCACATGTATTTCGGTTTTGGAATAATTTAAGATTGTGTCAAAATAAAATTTCCTTGAACAACAATGTGAACAAAACATAAATAAAAAATATTACTTTTAAGTTTAAAATATTAACGATTTAATTATATTATTATATATTATACAATTTATTACACTTTTAAACTACTTTAAAACCACTTTTAATTCACTTTTTCAACTTTTCACAAATTTTAACAAATAGCAAAACAAAATTTAAAAATGGCGACGCAAACAATTTTCAAAACAACCTTGACAACTTCCTTCATTTATCTAGTTTAAAAAAATAGTCAGCTGTTCAAGTGATGCTACTTTATTAATTTACTTTGGTAGGTAGTTTACTGTAACTGATAGGATAACGATAACAGGTGCCGCAACGGCTCTGAAGTTTTCAAGTGCATTTACAAGGGGAAAATCTCGATTTTTTCAGTTTTTGCTCAAATTTGGCCATTTAGTAATAAATTTTGAACTTTATTGTAAAGGAATCGTAATGTGCACAGAGTAAGCATTTCGGAAAGATATAAAAATTGCTTGAAAACTTTAAAAGTTTTTTTTAAGTAGAAATTTGTAACCGATTATGGCCAACAGGCTAGGTTTATTTTGAAAATAAATTAAATTAAAAAAAAAAAAGTTATTGCAAATTCCCCAGGCCATTAACGTGTCTCACAGCACATGAATTCGAAATGTGACAAAAAAAAATTTACTTTTTTGGGATATATTCTAAAAAACATTTTGTTACTTCAAATATATCTATAGTTACTCGAATATTAGTTTTTGCCCTTATAAGATAACGCAAACTTTTTCTCAGCTATGGTAAAAAAAAAATTGATTTTTTCAACGGCCGTTTCAAATCTCCAATTTCAGTTTTTTTGAATCTCTGTTAAACAAATTTCATAATTTTTATGATCAATAGATAAGATAATATGTAACTGCGATTTGAACTCGGCGTTAATGTGCTATTAAAAAAATTCCATATTTTTTTTTGAACCTCAAAATGTAAATTTGTTTTTTCGAAGCTGATTGATCATATGGATCCTGACAGCTGAATCAGAGGCCCGACTTTCAAGTTTTCTTAAATAAAATGTTCTGGTAGTGAAGGAAATGACTTGTAGTGGTTAAATTATCTAAAAATTAGTTTTTGAGACGATTTCGAGAAGAATTCACTTATAGAAAACGACAATCCACCAATTTTTGGGCCAAATTTCGAACAATATTTCGCTATTTTGCAATTCGACCCGTTCTTGGTGGTTAAAAAGGGGCTTTGATATTTAAAGTATATTGATGGGCTTGCGAAATAATGCTAAATAAGTTACATTTAACACACAAATGTGTTCACAAAATCTAAAAAAATTAATATTTCAGTTTGAATTGTAGGTAGCAAAGTATATTAATAAACAACAACCACATGTATTTCGGTTTTGGAATAATTTAAGATTGTGTCAAAATAAAATTTCCTTGAACAACAATGTGAACAAAACATAAATAAAAAATATTACTTTTAAGTTTAAAATATTAACGATTTAATTATATTATTATATATTATACAATTTATTACACTTTTAAACTACTTTAAAACCACTTTTAATTCACTTTTTCAACTTTTCACAAATTTTAACAAATAGCAAAACAAAATTTAAAAATGGCGACGCAAACAATTTTCAAAACAACCTTGACAACTTCCTTCATTTATCTAGTTTAAAAAAATAGTCAGCTGTTCAAGTGATGCTACTTTATTAATTTACTTTGGTAGGTAGTTTACTGTAACTGATAGGATAACGATAACAGGTGCCGCAACGGCTCTGAAGTTTTCAAGTGCATTTACAAGGGGAAAATCTCGATTTTTTCAGTTTTTGCTCAAATTTGGCCATTTAGTAATAAATTTTGAACTTTATTGTAAAGGAATCGTAATGTGCACAGAGTAAGCATTTCGGAAAGATATAAAAATTGCTTGAAAACTTTAAAAGTTTTTTTTAAGTAGAAATTTGTAACCGATTATGGCCAACAGGCTAGGTTTATTTTGAAAATAAATTAAATTAAAAAAAAAAAAAGTTATTGCAAATTCCCCAGGCCATTAACGTGTCTCACAGCTCATGAATTCGAAATGTGACAAAAAAAATTTACTTTTTTGGGATATATTCTAAAAAACATTTTGTTACTTCAAATATATCTATAGTTACTCGAATATTAGTTTTTGCCCTTATAAGATAACGCAAACTTTTTCTCAGCTATGGTAAAAAAAAAATTGATTTTTTCAACGGCCGTTTCAAATCTCCAATTTCAGTTTTTTTGAATCTTTGTTAAACAAATTTCATAATTTTTATGATCAATAGATAAGATAATATGTAACTGCGATTTGAACTCGGCGGATTACGGGAAAATCGCATTTTTTCTAATATTTTAGAGAATACGTATTAATTCTTTACTGTTGTATTATAGTCTAGATAAGATATATATCCGAAGTTTTATTAAAATCGGACATTCTTAACCCATAAATTGTGGAGTTCAAAGGTCAAATTTTGCAATATTTGGTTTTATTTTTATTTTTTCGTCATAAAATAAAAGTTATTTGAGGAGTTTTATTTTTTCCATCGGAAAATAAAACTCATTTGGGAAGTTTTGTTATCCCAGTCAAACAATTAACAAGTAAGAGTGTTATATTCGGCCATGCCGAATCTTATATACCCACCATCAAATCATCCTTAATAATAAACTTTGATATTATCGATCTATGTTGAATCATATCGTCGCCACGAAGTTATCTTCACGTATCTCCAGAAAATTTTTTTTGGGAAATTGAAGTTAAAGTTTCAACAATTTATATACAAAAATTGAGCCGAAAAATGTGGCAAAATTTTTTTATATAATGTAGTGCTTGATTTTTCTACATCGATTACTGTAAAAATATCCAAAGTCATGGAGTAAATTTTTCAAGATATGGTCATTTTTAGCTCAAGAAGAATTTCCCAAGTTTGTTGTATAAACCACTTTTTGAGAACTATTTTTTTAATTTATGGCATATACGTGAAAATGTACGGATAAAAACTGCATTGTTTTTTCTCTCAAATTATCTTCATGTATATCCGTTATTCGTGCAGTAACAAAAATTGGTATTTATTAGTATAGTTAATATACACTAATTTTGTTTATGTTTATTTTTATTTACTCTAATACAATGTGCATCATTTTTAAGTTCATTCTCTCTCAAACGCAGATGTTTAGCTAACTTCCGAAGAAAAACTTACATTGAAAAGTAATGAGTTAAAAAGCTAATAAAACCTCTTTTCATTAGCATTTTAAGTCAATATATTAACACGGTGGTGTCATTGGAGACAAGTACTTACCGCATCGCTTACAAATAGGGAGTTAAAGAAGTACTTGTTGAGGAAGATGTTTTGTTTTTAATAATAAAAAGAGCCAGCGAGTATACGAGCCAATGACTTCTGTTTGTTAGTCAAATATTCTACTCACTGCACCACTGCTTAGCTATTTTATTGCGCGTCAAATAATGGTTTTTACATACAAATTTAATTTTCTTCTAAGTAATGCAAACGGTAAGTAGTTGTCATTGAAAAGTATGTTGTTTAGTAAGTACAAGTCATTTCCAGATTTTTGCTGGGTTTATATACGAAATCCGTGTTCGCATTTTGTAATTGCTATTGTTTAAAATTTTAATAGAATCCAGTGTCCTTTTTAAAGGACTTCAAAGTTTTAAAGAAGTAAATTTTTCAAAAAAAAAAAAAATAATAATAATAATAAAAATTCTTCTACTGCTCAAACAATGCCACATTTGTTGTCAAAAGAACAAGAAGAGTTGGGAAATATTTTGTATTATTTTTATTTTATACTGTCAGGATAAGAAGATGTCAAAAATGTCTTTTACAATTTTTATCCTCTAATATCTATTTAGGTTTTCAGTATTATTTTTTCAGAAAAAATTTTGAAGGCATTTTTGACATATTTTGATCCTGGCAGAATAAAACAAAAATAGCACAAAATATTTCCCAACTCTTCTTGTTATTTTGACATCAAATTTTGCAAAGTAGGCTAAGCAGAAGTATTTATAATTTTTTAAAGTCCTTTTACAAGGAAACAGGATCACGAAATAAAAAAACTGTGAAAGCAGTTTAGCATCATTTAATCTCTAGTTTCAGACTTATATCATCTGGTTCGTGTCTAATTTTGAGTGTCGGACGGTGTTATATGTAGACTATTTTCAGTATTTTTATCTTTTACACATGCGTGTAGATAACACAAATTTTTTTATTTCAATAACTTCATACATTTTTTGTTGTATATCCACAAAACTGGCATATACATTAAGATAACACATTAAATTTTTAAGAAAAGTGGATATACAATAAAATAGCTACTGAATATCTCGTAAACCACAAGAGATAGAAACCTGTGGATTGATTAGATCGATAGATCTTCAAATTTTACCCCAAAAAATTACCCTAACTAATTTTTTTGGATTTTGTGATATACGTGAAGATAATTCTGGAACGACGATATGTTGATATTAATATAAACATCAGGTAAATATTTGGAAGAGGGCCCTCAATAAGGGCTTAAGCAGGGACCGTGCTATTCCGAATTAAAAAATATTAATTTTGTTTGATCCAATATTTATAACCATAAACTGTTTTTTTGTAAGAGTGGTTTATACAATAATTGTTTGTATCCAATGTCGCTGTACTCGTATTTTTAATTCAGTCATGAGGTTTAAAGTAATTTTCTGAAGAAAATCGAAAATGGGGGTTTGATAGTTATCGACCGATCCTCATCAAATTCAGTTGAAAAATTTCAGTTCCTATAAAACTACCGTAATTTGGAAGAACTTTTGAGCCATACATTAGCGTTAAAGTGATTTTCTGGAGTGAATCCTATATAAGGGTCAATTATAGACCGATTTTTGTACATAAATTTTTGTACATAAATTACGTTCGTAAAGAAGTTGTTTATTCGAATTTCATCGCCAAAGTCGTAATTTTAAGCAACTAATTAGAGTAAAAGTAATTTTACTGAAGTGGTCATTTATCGATCCATCTTCATCAATGTCGGTAGGAAGATTTCAGTTCCCATAACATTTGTTTATGTTGAATTGCATATATCTTCTCGTATTTTTATGCAGTAATGAGCGTTAAAGGAGCACTTATACGCCCACCCTTGTATAAATCAATTATGGATCGATACTTCGAAAATTTAGAACGATTTTTGTTCATACAAATATTGTTTATGTCGCATTTTTGAGCCAGTAATGAGCTTTAAAGTAATTTTCTAATGGGGACCTTAATAGGGGCATAGAGTAGCGGCTCATACCGATTTCCATTATATTTGATAAAAAGTTTTTGGCTAGTACAAAACTTTATGTGTTTATGTAGAATTCCAGTGCTGTAATCGCATTTTTGAGTCAGTAATGAGCGTTAAAGTAATTTTCTGAAGGGGTAATTATATGAGGGCTAGGCGAAAACGTGGACCGATATTGCCCACTTTCAATAAGGACCGATCCTTATAAAATTTGATAGAGAGCTTTTGGCTGGCACGAAACTTGTTTATGTATAATTTTACCACTGTACTCACATTTTTGAGTCAGTAATGAGCGTTAAAGTCATTGTATAAAGGGGACCTTATTAGGGGGTTAGGGTCAATTATGGACCCATCCTCATAAAATTTAAGAAAATGATTTTGGTTCCTATAAAACTTTTTTATGTCGAATTTTATTGTTATGTATATGCTTTTTTTTATTTTATTGGACCAGCACTCAGGGAATGACCCCTACTTATGCGAAGCATTGTGTTGGAACTAGGAAAATAGTTTGTGGGGCGGAGGATATAGGGAGTAGTGTTTGTGGACATTTGATTTAAATCTTCTTATATCGAAAGTGGCAGAGAATACCTCTGCAGGAAGTTTATTCCACATACGAACAGTGCGGCTGAAGAATGAATTTTCCCTGTAATGTGTTGTGCGGTCCATTGGCCAATCTACCAGAAATGGGTGTGTTCTTGAAGAAAGACGTGTGTTACGCAAGAATATACGGGTATCGGAAACAAGTTCCCTAATTTCAAAGGAACACATTCCATTGTAGTATCGACAGAACAGTGAAATACACCCCACGTTGCGACGGTGCTCCAGTGAATCAATAGATTTGGATACCCTACTGTCACCGATAAGTACCTTCGCCCTCTCCTGTACGCGGTCGAGTAGCTCCCAAATAGACTTCGAAGCTCCGGCCCATACATGAGAGTTGTATTCCATTTTCGGTCGGATATAAGTGGTGTAAATAGTAAGAAGATCAGATGGAGTGAAGTATGTCTTACACCGTTTCAAAAAACCGAGACACTTGAATGCTTCTTTCGACACTTGAAAAATGTCTTTAGTCCAGCGGACATCGCACTGAATTTTCATGCCCAGAACATCAAGAGTTTCTGATTCCTTAATATTTACACCACCCATATATATAGATGGAACAACAATATCTGCCAAGCGTTTATGTGTTAAAAAACAACATTGAGTCTTACGGGCGTTAAAATCCACTCTGTTAACACGACCCGCGGTCGAGCAGCTCCAAAATAGACTTCGAAGCCCCGGCCCATACATGAGAGTTGTATTCCATTTTCGGTCGGATATAAGTGGTGTAAATAGTAAGAAGATCAGATGGAGTGAAGTATGTCTTACACCGTGAATGCTTCTTTCGACACTTGAAAAATGTGTTTAGTAGGGTGGATCGAAAATAGGCTTTTCGCTCGGATCAACTTCTAATAGTGAAATTATGTTGTACTTTAACGTCAAATGGAACACTGTAAAATATTATTCAATTATTTTGAGGGTAAGAGCCCGCGCATCGCCGCCAAAGTTTGTAAATGCGTTTATATGGGAAAAATGGCACTTTTGGAGTTTTTTCACAAAATGAGGTTTTAAGTATTAATTATTGCACAATTTTATAGCAAAATCGTAATGTCTACAAAATTGTCTTTCCAAAAAGATGGAAAAACTCAAAATTGGTTAAAAAATGGTTGAGTTATTAAAATTTCCCCCGAGAATTTTGTGATTCTGAAGACATATAAAAGTAAATATAAGAAAATTTGTTTTAGTTTTGAAAAATTTTACAAACAAATATTATGTTTATCTTTATAAGATTCATAAATGTACTAGTACGAATTTTTGTTCAAATTGGATAACGCTTACTTGGTTTAGTCTGTG
Source organism: Lucilia sericata (assembly GCF_015586225.1). NCBI lineage: Eukaryota > Metazoa > Arthropoda > Insecta > Diptera > Calliphoridae > Lucilia > Lucilia sericata. Next base: position 245,833 of record NW_023994620.1, read on the forward strand.
GTCAAAAAAGGGCCATTATTTTAGCAGCATCTCCAAAACTCCATTTTCAAACTTAAAAAAATTTTGTTAAATGGATTTTTAAAAATTAAAGTTTTCTATACTGTATATTATAAAGGATATATATAAGAATTAAACACAGAAAAAATGAGCTCAATACTTCTCATAGTTTTACCGTACCTGCGATGTGAAATTGAAGGATTTCGGGAAAAAAGCAGTTTTTGCCATTAATTAAGTAAAAATTATATTATTACCAATTGTTGCTTAATTTTGATCAATTAAATTGCGATTATTATTTCCGAGTCCATGAAAAGTTATTTCTGATAAAATTTCCGAAATAAAAAATCATTAACCCTCTAAAAATCGGGGTCAAAATCAAGTTTTGGAGATGCTGTTAAAATAAGTTAAGTTAAGCGTTATCCAATTTGAACAAAAATTCGTACTAGCACATTTATGAACCTTATAAAGATAAACATAATATTTTTTTGTAAACTTTTTCAAAACTAACAAAAATTTTCTTATATTTACTTTTATATGTCTTCAGAACCACAAAATTCTGGGGGGAAATTTTAATAACTCAAAACTTTTTTAACCAATTTTGAGTTTTTCCATCTTTTTGGAAAGACAATTTTGTTGACATTACGATTTTGCTATAAAATGGTGCAATAATTAATACTTAAAGCCTCATTTTGTGAAAAAACTCCAAAAAGTGCCATTTTTCCCATATAAACGCATTTACAAACTTTGGCGGCGATGCGCGGGCTCTTCCATTTGAAGATAAAATACAACATAATTTCACTATTAGAAGTTGATCCGAGAGAAAAGCCTTTTTTCGACCCACCCTAGTGTTTAGTCCAGCGGACATCGCACTGAATTTTCATGCCCAGAATATCAAGAGTTTCTGATTCTGATTATTTACACCACCCATATATATAGATGGAACAACAATATCTACCAAGCGTTTATGTGTTAAAAAACAACATTGAGTCTTACGGGTGTTAAAATCGACTCTGTTAACACGACCCCATTCGGAGATTTTTATCAAGTCGTGATTAAGCGATTCCTTCATATTGCGCCTCATTCTCTAGAGGGCTTGGCCTATGATTGAATGAAAAAGAATGGCAGATACTGCTGTCATCCGCAAAAGAGTAGATAGAGTTGGAAGTTTGACATAGAAGGTCATTTATAAAGATAAGAAATAGGGTAGGGGAAAGAACGGAACCTTGCGGTACCCCTGAATTAATCTTGAACTCGTTTGACGAGATCCCATCTATAACAACTCGTACAGTGCGATCTCTGAGAAAGCTCGAAATAGATCGAGATTTAGTGCCCTTCAACACATGAAATATGTGTTGGTTCATTCACTATTTGCGCAAGGTGGTTGTGCGCGACAAATAACTCAACATATTGGCCTTCCGGAGTTGTTTGACTTGAATGGCGAAGCCAAGATGAGTTGTGAACATTGAAATCACCAGCAACTACAATTTCACTGTTCGGACAACTCTCAAGAATCTTCAGTATGGAATCGGAAAGGGCGTCGAAGTTCAATATGGTAGCATCCTTTCCCGCGTTTGGACTTCTGTAAAGAAACCCGAAGTGCAAATAGTGTGTCCTGATTTTGAATTTAGCCCAGAGACAGCTGAATTCGGTATCATTTGTGCCTAATGGTTGCTGGCACTGGTACACAACTTCATTGCGAACGTACATAGCAATGCCCCGATGGAAGTTGAAAAGCGATAGAAGGTGTTACCCAGGTATATAAAAATCCTGTGGATCAGCATTCTCAGATACCTGGGTTTCACATAAGGCGAAAACATCCGGCTGGTGGAGACAAACGTGAGCATATACAGAGAAAAAATTCGCTCTCAACCCGCGTATGTTGCAAAAGTCGATGCGAAAGCGACCCGCCATTACGATACAAGAAGAGATTCAAATCAATTGTCTATTTCCTATGATATAGTGTTCCTATAATTGATTATTTTTAATGAAACTGCTTGGTGACCAGTGCTATACCTTCGTTATCAAACAGTTCAACAACAATCTATATATAACACCAATATCAGAAGAAATTAGTGGTCAGAGGATAGGGAAAAAGTTTCACAATGACGCAATTTAAAGGATCCATAAAAGCCCTGATGTGGTCATTATGATAATAAAACGGCCTATTGTATCAACACTATTAACAAGTGCCAACACTGTTGGAAATGATGATTTGTTCTGCTGTGGCTATTGTTGTTGCATTTAGCGGTATTTTTATTTTAAATTTCTCTTTCTGTTTTATTTGTGAATATTGTTCCTGTTGCATTTAAATTGTTTTTTTTTATGTTATTGTTTTGTATAAGAGAGTGTTGTATTTGTTTTTATTCCATATGTGTATTTATTGCGTTTTATTATTTTTAATTTTAAATATATTTCACTATTTCTTTTTTGATTGTTTGTTTGTAAATTTTTCTTGTTTTTTCTTTTTTTTTTTTTTTTTTTTGTTTTTCCGACGCGGACACAACGGTGGGGACAATATAAACATTAAATCATGATAAACAACATTCAATTGCGGACAGAGTAAAAAACACGTGTGAACAGGACAGACGGCAGAACACTACTACTACTTCTTAAGGTAGATATGAGCATTAAAGTCATTTTCTGAAGGGGACGTTATAGGGGGTATGGTCAATTATGGACCGATCCTTATAAAATTCTACGAAGAGATTTATGTTCCCATAAAACATGTTTGTGCCGAATTTCACCGCTATTGATGCTTCTCTTAGCCAGTTATGGGCGATAACGTCATTTTCTGAAGGGGACTTATATGGGGATAGGGTCAATTATGGGCCTATCCTTATTAAATTTTACAAAGAGATATAAGTTCCCATAAACATGTTTGTGCGTAATTTCACCGCTATTGATGATTCTCTTAGCCAGATAAAGTCATTTTCTGAAAGGGACTTTATATGGGGGTAAGGTCAATTATGGGCCTATCCTTATAAAATTGTACGAAGAAATTTATTTTCCCATAACACATGTTTGTGCGTAATTTCACCGCTATTGATGCTTCTCTTAGCCAGTTATGGGCGATAAAGTCATTTTCTGAAGCGCATTTTATATGGGGGGTAGGGTCAATTATGGGTCTATCCTTATAAAATTTTACGAAGAGATTTATGTTTCCATAAAATATGTTTGTGCTGAATTTCACCGCTATAGATGCTTCTCTTAGCCAGTTATGGGCGATAGTCATTTTCTGAAGGGAACTTTATATGGGGTGTAGGGTCAATTATGGACCGATCCTTATAAAATTCTACGAAAAGATTAATGTTCCCATAAAACATGTTTGTGCCAAATTTCATCGCTATTCACACTTCTCTTAGCCAGTTATGGGCGATAAAGTCATTTTCTGAAGGGGGCCTTATATGGGGGCTAGGCGAAATCGTGGACCGATATTGCCCATTTTCAATACCAAACAAACTGCATCAACTATAAGTATCTATGCTAGCTAGTTCCATTTGGACTCTATCGTGTTTTCAACAGACAGACAGACGGACGGACATGGCTAGATCGTCTTAGAATTTAATAAGTACCCAGAATATATATACTTTTATGGGTCTTAGACGAATATTTCAATGTGTTACGAACGGAATGATAAAAACAATATATCCCCATCTTTTTTGATGGTGGGTATAACAATGTTTTTATATATTTTCTCAGTCTCTTATTTTATTTGTATATCTGACCAAGTCCATTAAATAGTTGATTTGTACTGACGTTGAAAACATCTGAATCAAAAACGGCAAATGGTAATTTTTCTGTTGTGACTGAACACAAGCTTTTTTAATTTCTTCTGAAGGCATTATTATTGAAAGTTAGTTTTATTTTGTGACGGAAAAAATAAAATTCCTCAAATAATTTTTATTTTATGACGGAAAAATAAAACTCTTTTTTTAAAAGTTTCATTTGAATTATTATTTTTGGGTTTAAAAAAAACTTTTTCAGATGGATTTTTATTTTTAAAGTCACAAAATAACTGTTATAAATTAACTTTTTTGATATAACTTATAACTGTTGCGGTCCCTGATATTTTGATAATGTGAAATGAATTTATGTATATGTTAATAAAGTATTTTAATAATTTTAAATAAAAAATTGTATACAGTTATATTTTTTCTCGGTAGATAAAAATATTTTTAATATGAATATAAATATCATTATTTCCATTCAAATTGGACATTATCCTACCTGTATTCTTTATGAATTAGTTTTCTTAAAAAATTCAAAAGGCAGGTTAATTAAAATTTTCCAACTGAAAATTTGCAATGTGTAAAAAGTTATTTCAAGAAATAATATTAATATTAATTATTTCCATGAATTTATTACTTTTATAAAAGAACACGTGTTACATTTTTTAATGTAATATGTAAGTTACTGTTTTGATTCAAATAGACCTTATTTTGTATAAATATGAAGTAGATAATCCAGATTTAGACATGTGATAGTTTTATAGCAGTATTCCTATGATAATTACTTCAGCTTTATTCCCTTCCCAGAAAGAAGATTTTACGTAATACAATTTATATCAATAAATAAATTCAAGAAACGGCATACTTCAGAAAAATTAAATACTTATAAATTTTTTAAAATAAATTAAAATATAATATTTTATAACTTATATTGAATAAAAAGTTAATATACAACTTTTTTAATAAAATCAAATATTATAAAAATAAATATATGGATAAATATTAATCAAAACAAATAAAGGAACATGTACATACATATTTCTAAACGTGCAAATAAAACTAAATCAGTTTGTATCAGTACACTATAAATGTACGAAACAAATAAAATACTTCACACATTTCCCACATAATACGTGTACGGTAAAAGAGCACTAAAAAGTACGCTAAAATCCTCTAAAACCTCCGCTAAAAATACCCAAAACATAGCGCACACTACGCAAACGAATCGAGCTAGAGTTAGTGTACGAAGTGACGAACATTATTCGTTTTGTTTGTGTACGCAACCCAAAACCGAAAGGTAGTGTATATTGTTTATGTACACGACCACATACTCTAAAAAAACGAAGGGTATGTGATCATTAAAGTTACCGTACGAATAAGGTACTGTTTCTTTTCGAACACTGGTTTTAGGTGACGATATACACTCACGCTCACTTAATATGTTCACTGTTTTGTTTACATTAAAATTAATTTTATTAAAATTTTAAATAATAACAAGAAAGAACAAAAATAACACAAAATTAAACGTGCGCGTGTCGAAGATGTTACTGGCGAAACGAAGTGTTGTTCGTAAACTTCACAACCTTCCAGTCTCGGACATTCCACAACCCTTCACTCCTTCTGAAGTTGCAGAGGCCATCAACGCAACCAAACCATCTAAGTCGATTGGCACCGACGGCAATCGAGTCGAGTACTTGACAATGGTTTAACACCTAATGCCTGGCAAAAGGGTAGAGTCATCCCGATATTAAAACCACCAGCATGGATTCCGTAAGATGCAGAGCACCACCTCAGCATTAACCGTCATAACCACTCAGATCTCACAAGGCTTAAACCAGCAGAGGCCTTGTGAAAGGACACTCCTAGTGGCGCTAGACTTATCGAAGGCCTTCGATACAGTCAGCCATAACACACTCTTTCAGGACATCCTGCAGTCCACCATGCCCAACAACTTGAAGAGATGGATTGTAAATTATCTGAGTGGCCGTCAGTCGTTCGTTGAGTTTATAGACAAATGTTCCAAACCCCGTAGAGTTAAACAGGGTGTACCACAGGGTGGCGTTCTATCCCCCCTATTGTTTAACTTCTACCGCTCTAAATTCCCAACACCTACACAAGGTGTGGAAGTTATATCTTATGCGGACGTCTATACCATTATGGCAACGGGCCAAAACGTTGATGAGCTATGCGATCGAGTGAATGGTTATCTCGGAGAAATACACAACTTCTACACTGGACGTAACCTGAAACTATCACCAGGGAAGTCTTCAGCTACACTTTTCACAACCTGGACGAACCTAAGCGTCGTAGTCGATGGAAACCAAATACCGACTGTGAACCACCCAAAGATTTTGGGGGTCACCTTTCACAGCCTGTTTACTTTCTCAGCTCATGCCACTGAAATTACGCACAGATTGCGAAGTAGAAACAAGGTCCTCAAAGCGCTAGCCGGCAGCACTTGGGGAATGGACAAAGAATCCTTGGTGGCTACCTATAAAACAATTGGCCGGTCAGCTGCTCCAGTGTGGTCTTCTTCGCTGAGTGATACCCAGTGGAGAAATATTCAAAGCTGCCAAAATGCTGCCCTACGGACTGTAACGGGCTACATGCAAATAACCTCAGAGCACCATCTACGTGAGGAAACGAAGGTCCTCCCAGTCAAGGAACATAATGTCATGCTGACTAAACAGTTCCTCCTGGGATGTCACCGGAGGAGTCATCCCAAATTTAACATCACACAGTTGGATGCTCCCCCGAGGCATGTCAGGAAGGAGGACCTTCGTGTATACGAAGAGAGCATACGAAGATATTTTCAGGATCCCTTAGATCGGAATTCGTATACAGCCGCGGAAAACAAGAGTTGCTCTGGCACAACTGAGATCGGGATGGAGCAACAGGCTCAACGCCTACTGGTCCCGCATAGACCGTGCCGTCCCCAATATATGTCCAGCTTGTAGACAGGGTCCCCATAATACCCACCACATATTCAACTGCCCAGCCCACTCTACTTCACTTAGCCCAATGGATTTATGGACTAACCCTACTGAAGTAGCCCAATTTCTTGGCTTGGACCTAAATACAGAACCCCCGGATTAAAAATTGTATAGTTAAAGCTGTTACAACAACAACCTATTTCACATCCTAACGTTTATAACACAAGTAATATAAACAATGTTTCAAATAACGTAGATTTGTTTTCGTTCGATGAAATTAAAAAACTCACTTTTAAACTTATTTCAGGTCTTAAAAATTTTAAGTCTCGTGATGAGCAATTCGAGGTCGTTACAAATCTGGCTTTCAAATTTCTATATTCATGAACAATTACTTCAATCTAACATCATGGAATACCCGAGGTATTCGAAACAAAAAAGAAGAACTTTTAAAAACATTTAGAAGATCAAAATGTTAACATCTGTCTGTTATGTAAAACTTGGCTTAACGACACAGTTTCATTAAAACTCAGAAATTATTATTGCTTAGATATGATCGTCACCAAAGTAGAGAAGGAGTAAAGAAAAGCATACCTCATCAGTTATTACCCATAACAAATTGAGAATATTGGAGAATATTAGCTGATGACTTTATTAATATACTTTCCTGTTATTTTCCAGGAGGTTCTGCTAGCTCAACCCAAAATAAAATAAAAACTTTTAAATCGGATCTGCGCAAGCTTATTAGCTCCAACAATAAATACTTTCCAGGCGGCGATTTTAATTGTATACATAGATATTGGGGATGTCAACGTAATAACTGTTGGAGTAATATGTTATACTTATTGCCCCAACAATACAAATACTTTGCCCACATGAACATACATACATAACTACAGATCCAAATAAACAACCTTCTACACTAGATTTTTATTTAACAAATATCTCAAAATATGACAGCAGTAAAAGTTTCAAACGATTTAAGTTCGGATCATCTTCCAATCAACACGATAATAAACTTAAAATACGAGGAAATAAAAAATGAGTACTATAACTTTAATAAAGCAAACTGGCATCGCTTTAGTAAATATATAAATGGAAATCTTTTTGTTATTAGTACCAATGAAGTAACTAACACCTCTCAGATAGACTCATTGTTAGATCAGTTTAACTCATGTATAAAAATGGCTATAGAAGATTCTGTAACAAGGCATAAAATTTCACTTCCTATCAAACCACTACCAAACCATATAACAAGAATGATATAATTCAGAAACATTTATAGACGTAACTGGAAAAGATTTAAAGATATAGAAGATCATCGCCAAATGACCCGATTAAATAAAACAAGTTAGAGTGCTATATTCGGCTGTGCCGAATCTTAAATACCCTCCACCAGCAAACTTCTTTTTATTAAGACCCATTTAACTATCAAATCTTTAGATAACTTGACAAAATTGTTGTTTCCGTAGTGAGGGTACTAACATTTATGCATATGTGGAACTAATTTTGATTAGGTTCATAAAATTTTATATTAATAGGCCAGTTGTAAACATTTTTATATAATGATTTATCTATACACAAACATACTCATGTCGAATTTTATCTGGATATAATCATTTAATAATGAATTAAGTGGTATTAAGTGATTTTCAGAAAATTCCGTATAACGATTTATATATACAAAATTCACATTTATGTCGAATATTATCCCGATGACTTTGATTGTCAAGAAAAAATTTCGTATAATGATTTATATGCAAAAAAAGAAATTCAAGTCGAATATTACTCCATTAGATTTATTAATTAATAAAATATGTGCGTTGAAGTGATTTTCAGAAGTGGACTTTATATAGGAGCTATGACCAATTACGGGCCTCTCCAGAAAAATTTCGTCGAGTGATTCATATGTATGTACCAGAGAATGATAAAAGTAATATTCACCCTACACTAGTTATGAATATTAAATGTGATTTATTTTTCATAATAAAGCATTTATCTTCAATATCCTCTTGTTCCGATACATTTAAGCAATTTATGGATGAAAAACTAATTTTCTGAAAGAGGCTTTATATGGGAGCTAGGGGCAAATATGGACCAAGCTCGATAAAATTTTGTAAATATATTTATATTTACATAATATTTTATTGTGCTGAATTTCATCGCGATATTTGTGTTTATAAGCTAATTTGGGACATTCAAGTAATTTTCTGAAGGGGACTTTGTATGCGAGCTAGGGTCAAATGTGGCCCGATCTTTATGAAATTTGACAGGGTCATCAAGACTTCTATAAAACTTAGTTGTGCCGTATTTTATCGATATATCTGTATATTTAACATAATTATGAGCTCAGAAGCCCTTTTCGGGGGGTTCTGTTCTATGGAATAATGGACCGATTTTAACCATTTTCAATAGGCTTCGTCCTTGGGTCAAATAAAACGTGCGTGTCAAATTTCATTCAATTATCTTGAAAATTGCGACCTGTACCTTGCGCACAAGGTTTACATGGACAGCCAGCCAGCCAGACGGACGGACATAGCTTAATCGATCAGAAAACGATTCTAAGCCGATTGGTATACTTTAAGGTGGGTCTAGGGCGAATATTTTTGTATGTTACAAACATCAGCACAAATCCAATATACCCTCCCCACTAAAGTGGTGTAGGGTATAATAAACGTGTATGTGTATGTATCGCGAAACACAAAGCGCACAAGCATATTCATCTTGATCATACCAACTTGAACACGAATAAATATACGTATGGTGGGCACACAGTGGTATAGGAAAAAAAGAGGGAAATAATTCGGTAACTTCTAAACGGTTAATCCGATTTTGATGAAATTTGGTATGCACAAAGAGGAGATGTTGTTTAGGTTTTGAATTTGGACCTTATAGGCCAACCAGGGGCCCGGCGGGGGGTCCTCAAATTAGGACACCTCGGCTATGTTAAATTTTTAAAACGATCCTATTTCTTCATTTGAGTTCCGATTTAAAAAAAATTTCGTATATAGAATCTCCTCATCGAGCACTATAAAAAAAGTGTTTTAAGTGACAAATTAATTAGGGAAAACTCAACATCTTTTAGAAAATTTACCTAGCACTATTATTTTCATCCATAAGGTTAACTCTTAAATTTGTTACATATATGGATGAAAATAATAGTGCTAGGTAAATTTTCTAAAAGATGTTGAGTTTTCCCTAATTAATTTGTCACTTAAAAAACATTAGGTAGGCATGTTATATATCAATGGAGAGGTAATTTTGTCTATTTTGTATAAAAACTGTATATAATTTTTAAAAACTAAAAAATTCGCGGAATACTTTTTTTTAAAAAAAATTAAAAAATGTTTTTTATTCAGTTTTTGCGAAGATACAAATTTTTTAAATTGCAATAAAAATTTTATTTATGAATATTTTTTGAAGAAATTTTACAGTTAGGTAGATTTTTTTACTCAAAATCCAAAATTAAATAAAAATTTTCTTATTAGAAATCCCGAAATTTCCAAAAAAATTTTCAAAAATCCCAAAAATGGGATTTTTTGGGTTTTTTGTCTATTATATCCATACCAGGAGCGGGGTTATCGAAACCCGTTACAAAATGATTAAGAACATATTGGGTCATATAAAACAGGTCACTATAATTTGATATCGACTATGCGATTTGAGAATTTTTGCTCAAAATTGAATTTTCCATAAAAAATAGGGTTTTTTGGATGGACCTGGTCCCCTCGGTATCAAAAATTTTTAGGTTTTGTTTCATTTATCGTATTTTATGTAAAGTCAGCTTTCCAAAAAGTATAAATTCTATATACATCTTCTTAGAAACTTTTTAGATAACTTAAAAAGAAAAAGATACTTTTTTTCCCAAAAAAATGGCAAAAAATCGCCTTTTTTAATTTTTTAAATTAAAATGCCTATAACTTTCGACTCAGTCATGATTTTTACATAATTCTTTCACTGCTTGATATATAAACTTGTTGTTAAGCGAATAAATCGAAAATCGTGAATATTTGGACCCGCTATTATCAAAAAACTAAAGTAAGGACGGTAAAATTTTAAAATTTTAATTTTCAAATGCGAATATCTCCTAAACTATAAGAGATAATTTACTGCTACGACATTTTTTATAGTGCTCGATGAGGAGATTCTATATACGAAATTTTTTTTAATCGCAACTCAAATGAAGAAATGGGATCGTTTTAAAAATTTAACATAGCCGAGGTGTCCTAATTTGAGGACCGCCCGCCGGGCCCTTGGTTGGCCTATAAGGTCCAAAACCTAAACTCGGCAACACCTCCTCTTTGTGCATACCAAATTTCATTAAAATCGGATTAACCGTTTAGAAGTTACCGAATTATTTCCCTCTTTTTTTTCCTATACCACTGTGCGGCATTTGGTTGTGTTGTATATTCATACATATTTCTTTCCTATACAACTGGTTGAAAGTAATGAATATATATAATGAATTATATCTTCTTTGCAAAATGAATATAAATATAAGTATCTTTTGAGTATACATATACGTATTTCACTAATGCAATAGCAAATAATAAAACAAAAATTAATGAAATACATAAATACATATGTATGTATGTTGTTTTTTTGTTTTTTTTTTCTCTTATTAAGCAAGATAATAAAATTAACTAAATATTACTAATTTCAATAAAAATTAAATAAATGTTTTTACTTAAAACTGAATGAAAAGTTTTTTCTAGTTTTTAGAATTGTTAGTTTTTGAATTGTATTTGTCAATCCTCTATTTCTAAATATAAAAAAACGGCCGTAATAAATTTCAAATTCTTAGAATTTACATACAGTGTCTCATATAAATATTCGAATGTATTATTTTTTATGAATTACTGTGTTATTTTATGATGTTACTTTAAAAATAATAATAGTATTTAAATTTTTTTAATGAAATTTTATTAATTTATATTATTTCTACGAAATACAAGAAAAAAGTAATAAAAACTCATTAATGGTTTCCAAGAAAATGGAAAAACCCAAAAAGGGTCATTTCAGGTACTGCGCAAAAATATTCGAATTTTTTCTAAGAACTTTTTTAGAATCCATGAACACGTGTTTTATTGCCCATTAATTAACCCATTATGCAGGTAGTGGTTATATGGAATATTTAACATTATATTTTTTGGAAATTTGCATAATTATGTTGTAAATCCTTCCTGTGTAAGCGCTTAAAATGTTCAAAGAAAAAGAGTTGATCAATTCAAATTAAAAAATTTATTTATATCTGTATAATCAAGGCCGATCAATTAAATACATATAGGAAATGGTTGATAGATTCCCATCGACAATATATTTTGTCATTACACGCATGAAACAAAGAATTCCATCGAGTATTTACCATTATCAAGTCGTCCAAAACTGCTGTCAATACAAGACGACAGAGAAATACTGAGGAAATACCGAAGGAACCTTCATCTATCAGCTCCAAAAATTAGCAACGAACTCATGACAGTCCTGTGAATAAAAATTAGTGTCGAAATTGTGCGCAAAGTACTAGGGAGCAATAATTTGCATGGTCAAGTACTAAGGTGGAAACCGCTCATATCGAAGTTAATCGATGTTAAGTGTCTTGACTCCGCAAATACACTCATAAGTAAGAATATTGGATTCTGGAAGGAAGTTATCTTCGACGATTAGAACAAATATAATATTTTTGGCTCAGATGGTCGTCAAATGATATGGCGAAAGCTTGGAGATGCCTTGGAATTATCTAACTTAAAACCAGCTGTAAAGGACCCAAGTTGCTCTGCCATATTTTGGGGTTCTGTGTCCGTCCACGGTGTTGGACTGCTAAAATTTATAATTGTAATTATAGACTAGAAGGTCCACTTGTCAATTTTAGAGTAGAATTTGCATGCTAGTACCACCAAAATGGGTCTACAACCCATTCAATTTATTTTTCAACAGAAAAACGATCCAAAATACACGACCTGGTACGTGAAAATGTTGATCATTTACAACACTAAGTATCTTCTTTCACCAAATTTTCAATGGAGTTAATGTCTGGACTTAAACTCCATTGAAAATTTGTGGTTATATTTACAAGAACAACTTTTAAATCACTCATTATCCTCTAAAACCACCATACGGTTGCTTTGCATGAAGAATGGGACATAATAACGCCAGAACTATTCCATAAATTGGTAGAAACGGTCCCACGACGCTTGGAACTTGTTTTTAAAAACAAAGGCTACTATACAAAACATTAATTTCATTTTAATTATTTATTTTTACTTCACAATGCTAATCTAAATATGATTTACACAAAAAATTCGAATAATTTTGTGAAGCTATTTTTTGCACTTTTTTTAAAAAAAGTTAAATTAGTTTAAGTAAATTATTTTTTTTTTTAATTTTTAAAATGTGGTATAAAATTTAAGGACTGTCTGGACAACATAATAAATTAATTTATTTATTTTTCCCACAAAATCTATTATAAAATGATGTCTGTTTTCATAATACATTAAATTCGAATACTTATGAGAGACACTGTATATATATGATGCATCACGTGTTAACTTTCCTTTCCAAAAGAACATGCTCATTACATTGCATTTTCTCCACATTTTTATTTACACGTCTTTGTGCATTTTCGCACGCAACTACTTAAAGTACACCGTGTAAAGCATCATATCCTCAATACTCGTTCTTTCGTTTGGGTATTCATTCTCAAATGTTTGAATAAAAGAAATTCCCAACATATTCTTTGTTTTTATTCATTTGAGATCACACATACTAGCTATGCTTTTGAATAGTGAATAAGAGCATACATGTTTGATATGCGCATTGAATATACATACGTATTGATCGATCATTGCGAATACGTACATGAAGATACTCAACATGAAACTTGTGTGGACATACATTGTAATCAAAAATTTTGAGTAAATAGTTGTGTTACTTGTTTCATACATACTCATTGTCAATCTCTGGTATGTACACAAAACATATTTGTGTCGAATTTTATCAAGATAGCTTTATTTGACAATGAAATATGTGAGTTTAAATTATTTTCGGAAGAGGTCCTTATATGGGAGCTATGACCAATGATAAACCGATCCGGGGAAAAATTGGTATTATGATTTATATGTACACAAAACATATTCAGGTTGTAGGGGAGACTGGGGCAGATTCGGCACTTTTTGTTTAGAGCTCTATATCTTAGTACTTATTCAACAGATGTTGTCGCTGGTTATTGTTCTAAGATAACACCGTACAACAAATTGGGAAAAATCGTTGCACACATGAGCAAGACCATATACGTTCGAAACTACATACTTGATATATTTATACTACATTTTCGGTTTATTATTTTCTGATCGTTTCTTCGTTTAAAAGGACTTTAAAGTCTGAAAGGAAGAGTAAGTATATTTATATTTAGCTAAAATTTGGTTTGGTGTAGTGGGTCAATATGGGTATACACTGAAAGAGGAGAACAACAGTATTTTTACGAATAAAATAGTTTTAAAATGTTAGAATAAAAAAACCAAAAAATGTCCTTTAAAATTTTAATCCTTTAATATCCTTATTTTTTATAGTCAGTTTTTTTAGAAAAAAATATATGACAAATTTACTAATATGGAGTTCCAGAATCCATAATTTCATGTTCTTATCATAATTAGTTTTTTGTAAAAAAATTTTAAAGTTATGTTATATTCAAATTAAAAAATATGTTTGTTGAAAATATTTTGTAAATTTATTATTTATAGCACTTGCTTAATGGAGTTGTTATCTCAATGTCTGTTAATTTTTTGTAATAACGTTAAATTGACAGTCTTCAGGCAGAATATCTATCATTTAAACGATAACCGGAGGTTGAGATAACAGGCCTTAAAATATATAAAATTTTATTTCGTGTGATTATGACGCTTTAGTGATTAAAACATGCATGTTCCGAACTCTTAAATCCACTTCAGGATAATATGATAAGCGCAATATTATTATAAATATAAATTATAATAGTAAAATATGGCTTGAACTTCCATAATTGACTTATAAACACAATATTTTTTTTTTAAAAATTGTCGCATTATTGTTGTCTGGTGCAGGCCTTTAATCTATATTTGACTCTAGCCCCTATATGAAGCCACTTTCAGAAAATTTGTTTTTCTTCAAAATGTCGCAATTGAAATAAAATTCAACATAAATATTGCTAAAGTAAATCACATTTTAAATAAACTCACAACTGGTGTAGGGTATCATATGGTCGGCCCAGTCCGGTTATACTTTCCTACTTGGTTAAATATTTATGTATATCGTGGTTTACTAATGGCACATGATATACCTTCGCCCTTTTGTATTTTTAATGAAAACTATATAATAAACTACTTTGAAAACATTATTGGGACGTCAAAGATATTTTTAAAAGATATACAGAATTTAGAATAACTATAGAGTTCGGAATAATTGTGTTAAATTAAAAAGGAAAATATACTTCCCAAGAAGGTAGCTTTAAAATGAAAGGATAAAAAATGCAAGATATCCTTAATCGATTTTTATCCTTTCATATTCTTCAAAGTTCCCACTTTTTTATCTTTTTATAATAGAGATAAAGAAACTCGGTTCCACAATATCAAATTAGAAGATCATCGCCAAATGACCCGATTAAATAAAACAAGTTAGAGTGCTATATTCGGCTGTGCCGAATCTTAAATACCCTCCACCAGCAAACTTCTTTTTATTAAGACCCATTTAACTATCAAATCTTTAGATAACTTGACAAAATTGTTGTTTCCGTAGTGAGGGTACTAACATTTATGCATATGTGGAACTAATTTTGATTAGGTTCATAAAATTTTATATTAATAGGCCGGTTGTAAACATTTTTATATAATGATTTATCTATACACAAACATACTCATGTCGAATTTTATCTGGAAATAATCATTTAATAATGAATTAAGTGGTATTAAGTGATTTTCAGAAAATTCCGTATAACGATTTATATATACAAAATTCACATTTATGTCGAATATTATCCCGATGACTTTGATTGTCAAGAAAAAATTTCGTATAATGATTTATATGCAAAAAAAGAAATTCAAGTCGAATATTACTCTAATAGATTTATTAATTAATAAAATATGTGCGTTGAAGTGATTTTCAGAAGTGGACTTTATATAGGAGCTATGACCAATTACGGGCCTCTCCAGAAAAATTTCGTCGAGTGATTCATATGTATGTACCAGAGAATGATAAAAGTAATATTCACCCTACACTAGTTATGAATATTAAATGTGATTTATTTTTCATAATAAAGCATTTATCTTCAATATTCTCTTGTTCCGATACATTTAAGCAATTTATGGATGAAAAACTAATTTTCTGAAAGAGGCTTTATATGGGGGCTAGGAGCAAATATGGACCAAGCTCGATAAAATTTTGTAAATATATTTATATTTACATAATATTTTATTGTGCTGAATTTCATCGCGATATTTGTGTTTATAAGCTAATTTGGGACATTCAAGTAATTTTCTGAAGGGGACTTTGTATGGGAGCTAGGGTCAAATGTGGCCCGATCTTTATGAAATTTGACAGGGTCATCAAGACTTCTATAAAACTTAGTTGTGCCGTATTTTATCGATATATCTGTATATTTAACATAATTATGAGCTCAGAAGCCCTTTTCGGGGGTTCTGTTCTATGGAATAATGGACCGATTTTAACCATTTTCAATAGGCTTCGTCCTTGGGTCAAATAAAACGTGCGTGTCAAATTTCATTCAATTATCTTGAAAATTGCGACCTGTACCTTGCGCACAAGGTTAATCGATCAGAAAACGATTCTAAGCCGATTGGTATACTTTAAGGTGGGTCTAGGGCGAATATTTTTGTATGTTACAAACATCAGCACAAATCCAATATACCCTCCCCACTAAAGTGGTGTAGGGTATAATAAACGTGTATGTGTATGTATCGCGAAACACAAAGCGCACAAGCATATTCATCTTGATCATACCAACTTGAACACGAATAAATATACGTATGGTGGGCACACAGTGGTATAGGAAAAAAAAGAGGGAAATAATTCGGTAACTTCTAAACGGTTAATCCGATTTTGATGAAATTTGGAATGCACAAAGAGGAGGTGTTGTTTAGGTTTTGAATTTGGACCTTATAGGCCAACCAGGGGCCCGGCGGGGGGTCCTCAAATTAGGACACCTCGGCTATGTTAAATTTTTAAAACGATCCTATTTCTTCATTTGAGTTCCGATTTAAAAAAAATTTCGTATATAGAATCTCCTCATCGAGCACTATAAAAAAAGTGTTTTAAGTGACAAATTAATTAGGGAAAACTCAACATCTTTTAGAAAATTTACCTAGCACTATTATTTTCATCCATAAGGTTAACTCTTAAATTTGTTACATATATGGATGAAAATAATAGTGCTAGGTAAATTTTCTAAAAGATGTTGAGTTTTCCCTAATTAATTTGTCACTTAAAAAACATTAGGTAGGCATGTTATATATCAATGGAGAGGTAATTTTGTCTATTTTGTATAAAAACTGTATATAATTTTTAAAAACTAAAAAATTCGCAGAATACTTTTTTTTAAAAAAAAATTAAAAAATGTTTTTTATTCAGTTTTTGCAAAGATACAAATTTTTTAAATTGCAATAAAAATTTTATTTATGAATATTTTTTGATGAAATTTTACAGTTAGGTAGATTTTTTTACTCAAAATCCAAAATTAAATAAAAATTTCGAATTTTCTTATTAGAAATCCCGGAATTTCCAAAAAAGTTTTCAAAAATCCCAAAAATGGGATTTTTTGGTTTTTTGTCTATTATATCCATACCAGGGGCGGGGTTATCGAAACCCGTTACAAAATGATTAAGAACATATTGGGTCATATAAAACAGGTCACTATAATTTGATATCGACTATGCGATTTGAGAATTTTTGCTCAAAATTGAATTTTCCATAAAAAATAGGGTTTTTTGGATGGACCTGGTCCCCTCGGTATCAAACATTTTTAGGTTTTGTTTCATTTATCGTATTTTATGTAAAGTCAGCTTTCCAAAAAGTATAAATTCTATATACATCTTCTTAGAAACTTTTCAGATAACTTAAAAAGAAAAAGATACTTTTTTTCCCAAAAAAATGGCAAAAAATCGCCTTTTTTAATTTTTTAAATTAAAATGCCTATAACTTTGGACTCAGTCATGATTTTTACATAATTCTTTCACTGTTTGATATATAAACTTGTTGTTAAGCGAATAAATCGAAAATCGTGAATATTTGGACCCGCTATTATCAAAAAACTAAAGTAAGGACGGTAAAATTTTAAAATTTTAATTTTCAAATGCGAATATCTCCTAAACTATAAGAGATAATTTACTGCTACGACATTTTTTATAGTGCTCGATGAGGAGATTCTATATACGAAATTTTTTTTAATCGCAACTCAAATGAAGAAATAGGATCGTTTTAAAAATTTAACATAGCCGAGGTGTCCTAATTTGAGGACCCCCCGCCGGGCCCTTGGTTGGCCTATAAGGTCCAAAACCTAAACTCGGCAACACCTCCTCTTTGTGCATACCAAATTTCATTAAAATCGGATTAACCGTTTAGAAGTTACCGAATTATTTCCCTCTTTTTTTTCCTATACCACTGTGCGGCATTTGGTTGTGTTGTATATTCATACATATTTCTTTCCTATACAACTGGTTGAAAGTAATGAATATATATAATGAATTATATCTTCTTTGCAAAGTGAATATAAATATAAGTATCTTTTGAGTATACATATACGTATTTCACTAATGCAATAGCAAATAATAAAACAAAAATTAATGAAATACATAAATACATATGTATGTATGTTGTTTTTTTGTTTTTTTCTCTTATTAAGCAAGATAATAAAATTAACTAAATATTACTAATTTCAATAAAAATTAAATAAATGTTTTTACTTAAAACTGAATGAAAAGTTTTTTCTAGTTTTTAGAATTGTTAGTTTTTGAATTGTATTTGTCAATCCTCTATTTCTAAATATAAAAAACGGCCGTAATAAATTTCAAATTCTTAGAATTTACATACAGTGTCTCACATAAATATTCGAATGTATTATTTTTTATGAATTACTGTGTTATTTTATGATGTTACTTTAAAAATATTATTATTTTTAAATTTTTTTAATGAAATTTTATTAATTTATATTATTTCTATTTTTAGAATTTCCAAAAAAGTTTTCAAAAATCCCAAAAATGGGATTTTTTGGTTTTTTGTCTATTATATCCATACCAGGGGCGGGGTTATCGAAACCCGTTACAAAATGATTAAGAACATATTGGGTCATATAAAACAGGTCACTATAATTTGATATCGACTATGCGATTTGAGAATTTTTGCTCAAAATTGAATTTTCCATAAAAAATAGGGTTTTTTGGATGGACCTGGTCCCCTCGGTATCAAACATTTTTAGGTTTTGTTTCATTTATCGTATTTTATGTAAAGTCAGCTTTCCAAAAAGTATAAATTCTACATACATCTTCTTAGAAACTTTTTAGATAACTTAAAAAGAAAAAGATACTTTTTTTCCCAAAAAAATGGCAAAAAATCGCCTTTTTTAATTTTTTAAATTAAAATGCCTATAACTTTGGACTCAGTCATGATTTTTACATAATTCTTTCACTGTTTGATATATAAACTTGTTGTTAAGCGAATAAATCGAAAATCGTGAATATTTGGACCCGCTATTATCAAAAAACTAAAGTAAGGACGGTAAAATTTTAAAATTTTAATTTTCAAATGCGAATATCTCCTAAACTATAAGAGATAATTTACTGCTACGACATTTTTTATAGTGCTCGATGAGGAGATTCTATATACGAAATTTTTTTTAATCGCAACTCAAATGAAGAAATAGGATCGTTTTAAAAATTTAACATAGCCGAGGTGTCCTAATTTGAGGACCCCCCGCCGGGCCCTTGGTTGGCCTATAAGGTCCAAAACCTAAACTCGGCAACACCTCCTCTTTGTGCATACCAAATTTCATTAAAATCGGATTAACCGTTTAGAAGTTACCGAATTATTTCCCTCTTTTTTTTCCTATACCACTGTGCGGCATTTGGTTGTGTTGTATATTCATACATATTTCTTTCCTATACAACTGGTTGAAAGTAATGAATATATATAATGAATTATATCTTCTTTGCAAAGTGAATATAAATATAAGTATCTTTTGAGTATACATATACGTATTTCACTAATGCAATAGCAAATAATAAAACAAAAATTAATGAAATACATAAATACATATGTATGTATGTTGTTTTTTTCTCTTATTAAGCAAGATAATAAAATTAACTAAATATTACTAATTTCAATAAAAATTAAATAAATGTTTTTACTTAAAACTGAATGAAAAGTTTTTTCTAGTTTTTAGAATTGTTAGTTTTTGAATTGTATTTGTCAATCCTCTATTTCTAAATATAAAAAAACGGCCGTAATAAATTTCAAATTCTTAGAATTTACATACAGTGTCTCACATAAATATTCGAATGTATTATTTTTTATGAATTACTGTGTTATTTTATGATGTTACTTTAAAAATATTATTATTTTTAAATTTTTTTAATGAAATTTTATTAATTTATATTATTTCTACGAAATACAAGAAAAAAGTAATAAAAACTCATTAATGGTTTCCAAGAAAATGGAAAAACCCAAAAAGGGTCATTTCAGGTACTGCGCAAAAATATTCGAATTTTTTCTAAGAACTTTTTTAGAATATATGAACACGTGTTTTATTGCCCATTAATTAACCCATTATGCAGGTAGTGGTTATATGGAATATTTAACATTATATTTTTTGGAAATTTGCATAATTATGTTGTAAATCCTTCCTGTGTAAGCGCTTAAAATGTTCAAAGAAAAAGAGTTGATCAATTCAAATTAAAAAATTAATTTATATCTGTATAATCAAGGCCGATCAATTAAATACATATAGGAAATGGTTGATAGATTCCCATCGACAATATATTTTGTCATTACACGCATGAAACAAAGAATTCCATCGAGTATTTACCATTATCAAGTCGTCCAAAACTGCTATCAATACAAGACGAAAGAGAAATACTGAGGAAATACCGAAGGAACCTTCATCTATCAGCTCCAAAAATTAACAACGAACTCATGACAGTCCTGTGAATAAAAATTAGTGTCGAAATTGTGCGCAAAGTACTAGGGAGCAATAATTTGCATGGTCAAGTACTAAGGTGGAAACCGCTCATATCGAAGTTAATCGATGTTAAGTGTCTTGACTCCTCAAATACACTCATAAGTAAGAATATTGGATTCTGGAAGGAAGTTATCTTCGACGATTAGAACAAATATAATATTTTTGGCTCAGATGGTCGTCAAATGATATGGCGAAAGCTTGGAGATGCCTTGGAATTATCTAACTTAAAACCAACTGTAAAGGACCCAAGTTGCTCTGCCATATTTTGGGGTTCTGTGTCCGTCCACGGTGTTGGACTGCTAAAATTTATTATTGTAATTATAGACTAGAAGGTCCACTTGTCAATTTTAGAGTAGAATTTGCATGCTAGTACCACCAAAATGGGTCTACAACCCATTCAATTTATTTTTCAACAGAAATACGATCCAAAATACACGACCTGGTACGTGAAAATGTTGATCATTTACAACACTAAGTATCTTCTTTCACCAAATTTTCAATGGAGTTAATGTCTGGACTTAAACTCCATTGAAAATTTGTGGTTATATTTACAAGAACAACTTTTAAATCACTCATTATCCTCTAAAACCACCATACGGTTGCTTTGCATGAAGAATGGGACATAATAACGCCAGAACTATTCCATAAATTGGTAGAAACGGTCCCACGACGCTTGGAACTTGTTTTTAAAAACAAAGGCTACTATACAAAACATTAATTTCATTTTAATTATTTATTTTTACTTCACAATGCTAATCTAAATATGATTTACACAAAAAATTCGAATAATTTTGTGAAGCTATTTTTTGCACTTTTTTTAAAAAAAGTTAAATAAGTAAATTATTTTTTTTTTTAAATTTTTAAAATGTGGTATAAAATTTAAGGACTGTCTGGACAACATAATAAATTAATTTATTTATTTTTCCCACAAAATCTATTATAAAATGATGTCTGTTTTCATAATACATTAAATTCGAATACTTATGAGAGACACTGTATATATATGATGCACCACGTGTTAACTTTCCTTTCCAAAAGAACATGCTCATTACATTGCATTTTCTCCACATTTTTATTTACACGTCTTTGTGCATTTTCGCACGCAACTACTTAAAGTACACCGTGTAAAGCATCATATCCTCAATACTCGTTCTTTCGTTTGGGTATTCATTCTCAAATGTTTGAATAAAAGAAATTCCCAACATATTCTTTGTTTTTATTCATTTGAGATCACACATACTAGCTATGCTTTTGAATAGTGAATAAGAGCATACATGTTTGATATGCGCATTGAATATACGTATTGATCGATCATTGCGAATACGTACATGAAGATACTCAACATGAAACTTGTGTGGACATACATTGTAATCAAAAATTTTGAGTAAATAGTTGTGTTACTTCTTTCATACATACTCATTGTCAATCTCTGGTATGTACACAAAACATATTTGTGTCGAATTTTATCAAGATAGCTTTATTTGACAATGAAATATGTGAGTTTAAATTATTTTCGGAAGAGGTCCTTATATGGGAGCTATGACCAATGATAAACCGATCCGGGGAAAAATTGGTATTATGATTTATATGTACACAAAACATATTCAGGTTGTAGGGGAGACTGGGGCAGATTCGGCACTTTTTGTTTAGAGCTCTATATCTTAGTACTTATTCAACAGATATAAAAATGTTGTCGCTGGTTATTGTTCTAAGATAACACCGTACAACAAATTGGGAAAAATCGTTGCACACATGAGCAAGACCATATACGTTCGAAACTACATACTTGATATATTTATACTACATTTTCGGTTTATTATTTTCTGATCGTTTCTTCGTTTAAAAGGACTTTAAAGTCTGAAAGGAAGAGTAAGTATAATTATATTTAGCTAAAATTTGGTTTGGTGTAGTGGGTCAATATGGGTATACACTGAAAGAGGAGAACAACAGTATTTTTACGAATAAAATAGTTTTAAAATGTTAGAATAAAAAAACCAAAAAATGTCCTTTAAAATTTTAATCCTTTAATATCCTTATTTTTTATAGTCAGTTTTTTTAGAAAAAAATATATGACAAATTTACTAATATGGAGTTCCAGAATCCATAATTTCATGTTCTTATCATAATTAGTTTTTTGTAAAAAAATTTTAATGTTATATTCAAATTAAAAAATATGTTTGTTGAAAATATTTTGTAAATTTATTATTTATAGCACTTGCTTAATGGAGTTGTTATCTCAATGTCTGTTAATTTTTTGTAATAACGTTAAATTGACAGTCTTCAGGCAGAATATCTATCATTTAAACGATAACCGGAGGTTGAGATAACAGGCCTTAAAATATATAAAATTTTATTTCGTGTGATTATGACGCTTTAGTTATTAAAACATGCATGTTCCGAACTCTTAAATCCACTTCAGGATAATATGATAAGCGCAATATTATTATAAATATAAATTATAATAGTAAAATATGGCTTGAACTTCCATAATTGACTTATAAACACAATATTTTTTTTTTTAAAAATTGTCGCATTATTGTTGTCTGGTGCAGGCCTTTAATCTATATTTGACTCTAGCCCCTATATGAAGCCACTTTCAGAAAATTAGTTTTTCTTCAAAATGTCGCAATTGAAATAAAATTCAACATAAATATTGCTAAAGTAAATCACATTTTAAATAAACTCACAACTGGTGTAGGGTATCATATGGTCGGCCCAGTCCGGTTATACTTTCCTACTTGGTTAAATATTTATGTATATCGTGGTTTACTAATGTCACATGATATACCTTCGCACTTTTGTATTTTTAATGAAAACTATATAATAAACTACTTTGAAAACATTATTGGGACGTCAAAGATATTTTTAAAAGATATACAGAATTTAGAATAACTATAGAGTTCGGAATAATTGTGTTAAATTAAAAAGGAAAATATACTTCCCAAGAAGGTAGCTTTAAAATGAAAGGATAAAAAATGCAAGATATCCTTAATCGATTTTTATCCTTTCATATTCTTCAAAGTTCCCACTTTTTTATCTTTTTATCATAGAGATAAAGAAACTCGGTTCCACAATATCAAATTAGAAGATCATCGCCAAATGACCCGATTAAATAAAACAAGTTAGAGTGCTATATTCGGCTGTGCCGAATCTTAAATACCCTCCACCAGCAAACTTCTTTTTATTAAGACCCATTTAACTATCAAATCTTTAGATAACTTGACAAAATTGTTGTTTCCGTAGTGAGGGTACTAACGTTTATGCATATGTGGAACTAATTTTGATTAGGTTCATAAAATTTTATATTAATAGGC
This sequence comes from Lucilia sericata, assembly GCF_015586225.1. Taxonomy (NCBI): domain Eukaryota; kingdom Metazoa; phylum Arthropoda; class Insecta; order Diptera; family Calliphoridae; genus Lucilia; species Lucilia sericata. The sequence goes on from NW_023994620.1 coordinate 270,017, forward strand.
CGGTTGTAAACATTTTTATATAATGATTTATCTATACACAAACATACTCATGTCGAATTTTATCTGGATATAATCATTTAATAATGAATTAAGTGGTATTAAGTGATTTTCAGAAAATTCCGTATAACGATTTATATATACAAAATTCACATTTATGTCGAATATTATCCCGATGACTTTGATTGTCAAGAAAAAATTTCGTATAATGATTTATATGCAAAAAAAGAAATTCAAGTCGAATATTACTCCAATAGATTTATTAATTAATAAAATATGTGCGTTGAAGTGATTTTCAGAAGTGGACTTTATATAGGAGCTATGACCAATTACGGGCCTCTCCAGAAAAATTTCGTCGAGTGATTCATATGTATGTACCAGAGAATGATAAAAGTAATATTCACCCTACACTAGTTATGAATATTAAATGTGATTTATTTTTCATAATAAAGCATTTATCTTCAATATTCTCTTGTTCCGATACATTTAAGCAATTTATGGATGAAAAACTAATTTTCTGAAAGAGGCTTTATATGGGGGCTAGGAGCAAATATGGACCAAGCTCGATAAAATTTTGTAAATATATTTATATTTACATAATATTTTATTGTGCTGAATTTCATCGCGATATTTGTGTTTATAAGCTAATTTGGGACATTCAAGTAATTTTCTGAAGGGGACTTTGTATGGGAGCTAGGGTCAAATGTGGCCCGATCTTTATGAAATTTGACAGGGTCATCAAGACTTCTATAAAACTTAGTTGTGCCGTATTTTATCGATATATCTGTATATTTAACATAATTATGAGCTCAGAAGCCCTTTTCGGGGGTTCTGTTCTATGGAATAATGGACCGATTTTAACCATTTTCAATAGGCTTCGTCCTTGGGTCAAATAAAACGTGCGTTGCAAATTTCATTCAATTATCTTGAAAATTGCGACCTGTACCTTGCGCACAAGGTTAATCGATCAGAAAACGATTCTAAGCCGATTGGTATACTTTAAGGTGGGTCTAGGGCGAATATTTTTGTATGTTACAAACATCAGCACAAATCCAATATACCCTCCCCACTAAAGTGGTGTAGGGTATAATAAACGTGTATGTGTATGTATCGCGAAACACAAAGCGCACAAGCATATTCATCTTGATCATACCAACTTGAACACGAATAAATATACGTATGGTGGGCACACAGTGGTATAGGAAAAAAAAGAGGGAAATAATTCGGTAACTTCTAAGCGGTTAATCCGATTTTGATGAAATTTGGAATGCACAAAGAGGAGGTGTTGTTTAGGTTTTGAATTTGGACCTTATAGGCCAACCAGGGGCCCGGCGGGGGGTCCTCAAATTAGGACACCTCGGCTATGTTAAATTTTTAAAACGATCCTATTTCTTCATTTGAGTTCCGATTTAAAAAAAATTTCGTATATAGAATCTCCTCATCGAGCACTATAAAAAAGTGTTTTAAGTGACAAATTAATTAGGGAAAACTCAACATCTTTTAGAAAATTTACCTAGCACTATTATTTTCATCCATAAGGTTAACTCTTAAATTTGTTACATATATGGATGAAAATAATAGTGCTAGGTAAATTTTCTAAAAGATGTTGAGTTTTCCCTAATTAATTTGTCACTTAAAAAACATTAGGTAGGCATGTTATATATCAATGGAGAGGTAATTTTGTCTATTTTGTATAAAAACTGTATATAATTTTTAAAAACTAAAAAATTCGCAGAATACTTTTTTTTAAAAAAAAATTAAAAAATGTTTTTTATTCAGTTTTTGCAAAGATACAAATTTTTTAAATTGCAATAAAAATTTTATTTATGAATATTTTTGATGAAATTTTACAGTTAGGTAGATTTTTTTACTCAAAATCCAAAATTAAATAAAATTTCGAATTTTCTTATTAGAAATCCCGGAATTTCCAAAAAAGTTTTCAAAAATCCCAAAAAATGGTATTTTTTGGTTTTTTGTCTATTATATCCATACCAGGGGCGGGGTTATCGAAACCCGTTACAAAATGATTAAGACTATATTGGGTCATATAAACAGGTCACTATAATTTGATATCGACTATGCGATTTGAGAATTTTTGGCTCAAAATTGAATTTCCCATAAAAAATAGGGTTTTTTGGATGGACCTGGTCCCCTCGGTATCAAACATTTTAGGTTATTGTTTCATTTATCGTATTTTATGTAAGCTTTCCAAAAAGTATAAATTCTATATACATCTTCTTAGAAACTTTTTTAGATAACTTAAAAAGAAAAAGATACTTTTTTTCCCAAAAAAATGGCAAAAAATCGCCTTTTTTAATTTTTTAAATTAAAATGCCTATAACTTTGGACTCAGTCATGATTTTTACATAATTCTTTCACTGTTTGATATATAAACTTGTTGTTAAGCGAATAAATCGAAAATCGTGAATATTTGGACCCGCTATTATCAAAAACTAAAGTAAGGACGGTAAAATTTTAAAATTTTAATTTTCAAATGCGAATATCTCCTAACTATAAGAGATAATTTACTGCTACGACATTTTTTATAGTGCTCGATGAGGAGATTCTATATACGAAATTTTTTTTAATCGCAACTCAAATGAAGAAATAGGATCGTTTTAAAAATTTAACATAGCCGAGGTGTCCTAATTTGAGGACCCCCCCCGGGCCCTTGGTTGGCCTATAAGGTCCAAAACCTAAACTCGGCAACACCTCCTCTTTGTGCATACCAAATTTCATTAAAATCGGATTAACCGTTTAGAAGTTACCGAATTATTTCCCTCTTTTTTTTCCTATACCACTGTGCGGCATTTGGTTGTGTTGTATATTCATACATATTTCTTTCCTATACAACTGGTTGAA